>NC_045436.1:89466957-89537088 GCF_002776525.5 Piliocolobus tephrosceles
TTTATTTATTTATTTATTTATTTATTTATTTATTTATTTATTTATTTTTTGAGACAGAGTCTTGCTCTGTCGCCCGGGCTGGAGTGCAGTGGCCACATCTCAGCTCACTGCAAGCTCCGCCTCCCGAGTTTACGCCATTCTCCTGCCTCAGCCTCCCGAGTAGCTGGGACTACATGCGCCCGCTACCTCGCCCGGCTAGTTTTTTGTATTTTTTAGTAGAGACGAGGTTCCACCGTGTTAGCCAGGATGGTCTCGATCTCCTGACCTCGTGATCTGCCCGTCTCGGCCTCCCAAAGTGCTGGGATTACAGGCTTGAGCCACCTAGCCCGGCCAGAGCCAACTTTTAAATTCACTCAAAGACACCTAAGGATCAGTGCAAAAATCCTGACCACTGCCATGTAGAAAAGAGCTGTGTGTTATTGCCAACTTTAAATTTATCCAGAGAATGAGTCAGAATAAAAATGAGATTTAAAGTCTGACTGACAGTAGCAGTTATATTAAAGAAGAAATAATGAACCAAATCCCCAAAAATGAACATAAAACTTTTATTTATTTTTATTATGCTTTAAGTTCTAGGGTACATGTGCACAACGTGCAGGTTTGTTACACAGGTATACATGTGCCATGTTGGTTTGCTATACCCATTAACCCGTCATTTAGGTATTTCTCCTAATGCTGTCCCTCCCCCTGCCCCCTACCCCGTGACAGGCCCCAAGGTGTAGTGTTCCCTGCCCTGTGTCCAAGTGTTCTCATTGTTCAGTTCCCACCTATGAGTGAGAACATGTAGTGTTTGGTTTTCTGTCCTTGTGATAGTTTGCTCAGACTGATGGTTTCCAGCTGCATCCATGTCCCTTGCAAAGGACATGAACTCATCCTTTTTTATGGTGGCATAGTATTCCATGGTGTATATGTGCCACATTTTCTTAATCCAGTCTATCATTGATGGACATTTGGGTTAGTTCCAAGTCTTTGCTATTGTGAATAGTGCCACAATAAACAATCATGTGCATGTGTCTTTATACTAGCATGATTTATAATCCTTTGGGTATATACCTAGTAATGGGATTGCTGGGTCAAATGGTATTTCTAGTTCTAGATCCTTGAGGAATCGCCACACTGTCTTCCACAATGGTTGAACTAGTTTATACCCCCAACAGTGTAAAAGCGTTCCTGTTTCTCCACATCCTCTCCAGCATCTGTTGTTTCCTGACTTTTTAATGATTGCCATTCTAACTGGTGTGAGATGATATCATTGTGGTTTTGATTTGCATTTCTCTGATGACCACTAATGATCAGCATTTTTTCATGTGTCTGTTGGCTGCATAAATGTCTTCTTTTGAGAAGTGTCTGTTCATATTCTTCCCTACTTTTTGACGGAGTTGTTTTTTTTCTTGTACATTTGTTTAAGTTCTTTGTAGATTCTGGATATTAGCCCTTTGTCAGATGGGCAAATTGTGAAAATTTTCTCCCATTCTGTAGGTTGCCTGTTCCCTCTGATGGTAGTTTCTTTTGCTGTGCAGAAGCTCTTTAGTTTAATTAGATCCCATTTGTCGATTTTGGCTTTTGTTGTCATCACTGTTGGTGTTTTAGACATGAAGTCCTTGCCCATGCCTGTGTCATGAATCATATTGCCTAGGTTTTCGTCTAGGGTTTTAATGGGTTTAGGTCTAACATTTAAGTCTTCAATCCGTCTTGAATTAATTTTTATATAAGGTGTAAGGAAGGGATCCAGTTTCAGCTTTCTACATATGGCTAACTAGTTTTCCCAGCACCATTTATTAAATAGGGAATCCTTTCCCCATTTTTTGTTTTTGTCAGGTTTGTCAAAGATCAGATGGTTGTAGATGTGTGGTGTTATTTCTGAGGCCTCTGTTCTGTTCAATTGGTCTATATATCTGTTTTGGTACCACTACCATGCTGTTTTAGTTACTGTAGCCTTGTAGTATAGTTTGAAGTCAGGTAGCATGATGCCTTCAGCTTCGTTCTTCTGGCTTAGGATTGTCTTGGCAACGTGGACTCTTTTGGTTCCGTATGAACTTCAAAGTAGTTTTTTCCAATTCTGTGAAGAAAGTCATTAGTAGCTTGATGGGGATGGCATTGAATCTATAAATTACCTTGGCTGGTATGGCCATTTTCATGATATTGATTCTTTCTATTCATAAGCGTGGAATGTTCTTCCATTTGTTTGTGTCCTCTTTTATTTTGTTGAGCAGTGGTTTGTAGTTCTCCCTGAAGAGGTCCTTCACATCCCTTCTAAGTTGGATTCCTAGGTATTTTATTCTCTTAGTAGCAGTTGTGAATGGGAGTTCACTCATGATTTGGCTGTTTGTCTATTATTGGTGTATAGGAATGCCTGTGATTTTTGCACATTGGTTTTGTATCCTGAGAGTTTGCTGAAGTTGCTTATCAGCTTAGGAGATTTTGGGCTGAGATGATGGGGTTTTCTAAATATACAGTCGTCTCATCTGCAGACAGGAACAATTTGACTTCATCTTTTCCTAACTGAATACCCTTTATTTCTTTCTCTTGCCTGATGGCCCTGGCCAGAACTTCCAACACTATGTTGAATAGGAGTGGTGAGAGAGGGCATCCCTGTTTTGTGCCAGTTTTCAAAGGGAATGCTTCCAGTTTTTGCCCAGTCAGTATGATATTGGTTGTGGGTTTGTCATAAATAGCTCTTATTATTTTGAGATATGTTCCATCAATACCTAGTTTATTGAAAGTTTTTAGCATGAAGAGCTGTTGAATTTTATTGAAGGCCTTTTCTGCATCTATTGAGGATAATCATGTGGTATTTGTGGTTGATTCTGTTTATGTGATGGATTAAGTTTATTGATTTGCATGTATTGAACCAGCCTTGCATCCCAGGGATGAAGCTGACTTGATCATGGTGAATAAGCTTTTTGATATGCTGCTGGATTTGGTTTGCATTTTTTTTTTTTTTTTTTTGAGATGGAGTCTTGCTCTGTTGCCCGGGCTGAAGTGCAGTGGCCGGATCTCAGCTCACTGCAAGCTCCGACTCCCGGGTCCACGCCATTCTCCTGCCTCAGCCTCCGGAGTAGCTGGGACTACAGGCGCCCACCACCTCGCCCGGCTAGTTTTTTTTGTGTGTGTGTTTTTAGTAGAGACGGGGTTTCACCGTGTTAGCCAGGATGGTCTCGATCTCCTGACCTCGTGATCTGCCCGTCTCGGCCTCCCAAAGTGCTGGGATTACAGGCTTGAGCCACCGCGCCCGGCCTTGGTTTGCATTTTATTGAGGACTTTCGCGTCGATGTTCATCAGGGATATTGGTCTAAAATTCTCTTTTTTTGTTGTGTCTCTGCCAAGTTTTGGTATCAGGATGATGCTGGCCTCATAAAATGAGTTAGGGAGGATTCCTTTTTCTATTGATTGGAATCATTTCAGAAGGAATGGTACCAGCTCTTCTTTGTACCTCTGGTAGAATTCAGCTGTGACCCCATCTGGTCCTGGACTTTTTTTGGTTGGTAGGCTATTAGTTATTGCCTCAATTTCAGAGCCTGTTATTGGTCTATTCAGAGATTCAACTGATCCCTGGTTTAGTCTTGGGAGGGTGTATGTGTCCAGCAATTTATCCATATCTTCTAGATTTTCTAGTTTATTTGCATAGAAGTTTTTATAGTATTCTCTGATGGTAGTTTGTATTTCTGTGGGATCAGTGGTGATATCCCCTTTATCATTTTTTATTGCATCTACTTGATTCTTTCTTTTCTTCTTTATTAGTCTTGCTAGCAGTCCATCAATTTCGTTGATCTTTTCAAAAAACTAGCCCCTGGATTCATTGATTTGTTTTGAAGGGTTTTTTGTGTCTCTATCTCCTTCAGTTCTGCTCTGATCTTGGTTATTTCTTGCCTTCTGGGAGCTTTTGAATATGTTTGCTCTTGCTTCTCTAGTTCTTTTAATTGTGATGTTAGGGTGTCGATTTTAGATCTTTCCTGGTTTCTCTTGTGGGCATTTAGTGCTATAAATTTCCCTCCACACACTGCTTTAAATGTGTCCCAGAGATTCTGGTACGTTGTGTCTTTGTTCTCATTGGTTTCAAAGAACATCTTTATTTCTGCCTTCATTTCAGTATTTACCCAGTAGTTGTTCAGGAGCAGGTTTTTCAGTTGCCATGTAGTTGTGCGGTTTTGAATGAGTTTCTGAATCCTGCGTTCTAGTTTGTTTGCACTGTGCTCTGAGAGACAGTTTGTTGTGATTTCTGTTCTTTTACATTTGCTGAGGAGTGCTTTACTTCCACTGTGGTCAATTTTGGAATAAGTGTGACGTGGTGCTGAGAAGAATGTATATTCTGTTGATTTGGGGTGGAGAGTTCTGTAGATGTCTGTTAGGTCTGCTTGGTCCTGAACTGAGTTCAAGTACTGGATATCCTTGTTAATTGTCTGGCTTGTTGATCTAATATTGGCAGTGGGGTATTAAAGTCTCCCACTACTATTGTGTGGGAGTCTTAAGTCTCTTTGTAGGTCTCTAAGAACTTGCTTTATGGATCTGGGTGCTGCTGTATTGGGTGCATATATATTTAGAATAGTTAGCTCTTCTTGTTCAATTGATTCCTTTACCATCATGTAATGGCCTTCTTTGTCTCTTTTGGTCTTTTGTTGGTTTAAAGTCTGTTTTATCAGAGACTCGGATTGCAACCCCTGCTTTTTTCCTGCTTTCCATTTGCTTAGTAGATCTTCCTGCATCCCTTTATTTTGAGCCTATGTGTGTCTCTGCACATGAGATGGGTCTCCTGAATACAGCACACTGATAGGTCTTGAGTCTTTATCCAGTTTGCCAGTCTGTGTCTTTTAATTGGGGCATTTAGCCTACTTACATTTAAGGTTAATATTGTTATGTGTGAATTTGATCCTGTCATTATGATGTTAGCTGGTTATTTTATTTTACCCATTAGTTGATACAGTTTCTTCCTAGCATTGATGATCTTTACAATTTGGCATGTTTTTGCAGTGGCTGGTACTGGTTGTTCCTTTCCATGTTTAGTGCTTCCTTCAGGAGCTCTTTTAAGGCAGGCATGGTAGTGACAGAATCTCTCAGCATTTGCTTGTGTGTAAAGGATTTTATTTCTCCTTCACTTATGAAGCTTTGTTTGGCTGGATATGAAATTCTGGGTTGAAATTTCTTTTCTTTAAGAATATTGAATGTTGGCCCCCATTCTCTTCTGGGTTGTAGAGTTTCTGCTGAGAGATCCACTGTTAGTCTGATGGGCTTCCCTTTGTGGGTAACCCAACCTTTCTCTCTAGCTGCCCTTAACATTTTTTCCTTCAACCTTGGTGAATCTGACAATTATGTGTCTTGGGGTTGCTGTTCTCGAGGAGTATCTTTGGGGTGTTCTCTGTATTTCCTGAATTTGAATGTTGGCCTGCCTTGCTAGGTTGGGGAAGTTCTCCTGGATAATACCCTGAAGAGTGTTTTCCACCTTGGTTCCATTCTCCCTGTCACTTTCAGGTACACCAGTCAAATGTAGGTTTGGTCTTTTCCCATAGTCCCATATTTCTTGGAGGCTTTGTTCATTTCTTTTTACCCTTTTTTCCCTATACTTCTCACTTTATTTCATTAATTTGATCTTCCATCACTGATACCCTTTCTTCCACTTGATTGAATTGGCTATTGAAGCTTGTGCATATGTCACATAGTTCTTGTACCATGGTTTTCAGCTCCATCAGATCCTTTAAGGTCTTCTATACCCTGTTTATTCTAGTTAGCGATTCGTCTAATGTTTTTTCAAAGGTTTTAGCATCCTTGCAATGGGTTCGAACATCCTCCTTTAGCTCGGAGAAGTTTGTTATTACTGACTTTCCGAAGCCTACTTCTGTCAGCTTGTCGAAGTTACTCTCCATCCAGCTTTGTTCCATTGCTGGCAAGGAGCTGCGTTCCTTTGGAGTAGCAGAGGTGCTCTGATTTTTAGAATTTTCAGCTTTTCTGCTCTGGTTTTTCCCCATCTTTGTGGTTTCATTTACCTTTGGTCTTTGATGTTGGTGACCTACAGATGAGGTTTTGGTGCGGATGTCCTTTTTGTTGATTTTGATGCTATTCCTTTCTGTTTGTTAGTTTTCCTTCTGACAGTCAGTTTCCTCAGCTGCAGGTCTGTTGGAGTTTGCTGGAGGTCCACTTCAGACCATGTTTGCTTGGTATCACTGGCAGAGGCTGCAGAACAGCAAATATTGCTGCCTGATCCTTCCTCTAGAAGCTTCGTCCCAGAGAGGCAGCTGCCTATATGAGGTGTCAGTTGGCCCCTACTGGGAGGTGTCTCCCAGTTAGGCTACACAGGGGTCAGGGACCCACTTGAGGAGGCAGTCTATCCTTTCTCCGAGCCCAAACGCCATGTAGGAGAACCACTGCTCTCTTCAGAGCTGTCAGACAGGGATGTTTAAGTCTGCAGAAGTTTTTGCTGCCTTTTGTTCAGCTAGGTCCTGCCGCCAGAGGTGGAGTCTACAGAGGCCACAGGCCTTGCTGAGCTGCAGTGGGCTCCGCCCAGTTCAAGCTTCCTGGGCTGCTTTGTTTACCTATTCAAGCCTCAGGAATGGTGGATGCCCTTCCCCCTACCAGGCTGCTGCCTGGCAGGTTGATGTCAGACTGCTGCACTAGCAGTGAGCAAGGCTCCGTGGGTGTGGGACCCACCGGCCCAGGCATGGGATATAAACACCCGGTGTGCCGTTTGCTAGGACTGTTGGAAAAGCGCAGTATTTGGGCGGAAGTGTCCCGTTTTTCCAGGTACCATCTGTCTCGGCTTCCCTTGACTAGGAAAGGGAAATCCCCTGACCCTTTGTGCTTCCTGGGTGAGGCAATGCCCCGCCCTGCTTTGGCTTGCTGTCTGTGGACTGCACCCACTGTCCAACCAGTCGCAATGAGATGAGCCAGGTACCTCAGTAGGAAATGCAGAAATCACCCATCTTCTGCACCAGTCACACTGGGAGTTGCAGACCAGAGATGTTCCTGTTCGGCCATCTTGGAACAGAAATCCAAAAAACTTTTTAAAAAAAAATTGTACAGGTTTGAAACAAGTTTATAGGAAATGAGAATATCTAAAAAAAAAAGGGGGGGGTTTTGTAGATTTTAGTAAGAAACAACCATAAAGTAATTAATTTATAAAACTGTTTTAAGTGTTGCATGAGTATTGAGATCAAAACCTTAACTTTTTCTAAGAAATAGACTCATAAAAATAAGAGATACAAGCCTCTCCTGGAAGCTTTGTAAATGAATTCAAAAGTCTTTTCGCAGATGTTGTAAGTAATAATTGGACTGTCTTATTGCACTGAAAAAAATAACAGGTCAAAATGAAAACTTCATAGCTATTTCATAGATTTGAAATAATTAGAAGCAAAATTCTAAGTGGTTAGTAGCTATAATATAATTTAAAATACAGAAACTTAGAGCATTGCATTAAGTATCTAATAGACAGAGCTAAAAAGATTTATTTGTTTCTCTTTTAAGGAGTTAGTTTTAACTACTTGGTTTTGCAGTAGCGTTTATCTTCACAACTGTAGAAGCCAAAATAAAATTTTGTGGTGTCCTCTTCACATTAGTGTCCTAACTGAAGGGCAAGGTAGGATTGTGGCTGAACTGTCAAGAATATATCTTTAACAATGTGCCATCTATTTCTCATCATTTAAAAATATTCATGCTGAAGGATGACACACTGAAGTGAGGGTGAAATTTTGCAACCAATAGATGTGTTTCTCATTTTGCGGTGGTGATGCAAATCGTCAGGTAACTCATTCTGTGTCCTTGGGCAGCAACTGAGAAATTGCTGTGTGACTGCAATGAGAATGAGCTCGGTATTTGAGTTACGGGATTCAGTTGCATCTTACTCTGTGCCAGCTAATCTGACATTTCAGTGTTCCTGTGGAGATTCTGATGTTTGCATTCTGATGCTAAAACCGTCAGCTTTTAGCAAAGTTTCATATTGGAAATGGCTAATATCGTTTGAAAAAAATTTTTACTGCCACTGCCACCCCCCAAATTGAAGATTTCATCTGCTATTTTATCTCTTATGAAGGGGTACATTTCTTTGTTCAGTATCAGCAAAAATTTCTCTCCTGAAAAACTGACATCTTTCTTTTAGATAAGGAGTGTAAATAAGTCAGCCTGACCTTTTTCACTGTCATGTGGATCAAGAAGACAAGGGCCAAGTTTTATGCTTCACTCTGATAGCTCTCCGTAGTCTACACCATCAAATCTTGGCTTTTGTTTTCAATTCTGGTAAATCCATATTTTTCTGGGGACTAAATTGGATGTAAAGAATGATTGATAAAAAGGCAGTATAATAAAATTTTTCATAAAACCTGGTAAACCATTTTTTAAATTCATTGGTAAAAGAATAGATAGAACAGTCTAGAAAATTCTGAAAAAAAAAAAATGAGAAGGGACTTGTCCTAACAGATGTCATTAAGGCAACCATAATTAACACAGGGCAGCATTTAGTAATTGTGCTTTTTGACATTATTTTTGTGTAACTATGTTGGCATCCTTCTGATAGTCCTGCAAGTGAGAGCTACCGGTGCCTTTACAGATTTCTTTGTAAGGTAGAACCTGAAGTATAATGTCTTTACTCAGTTCTTTTGCCTCAAGATGCAGGCCATGCCTGGCCCAGCAGTTCCTCCTTGTGTGAATGAGTAGGGTGGACGTTCCCAGAGAACCCTGTTTGCCAGAAGACGGGGCAGAACTAGTTTGACTGCTTGGTGTAGCTCATTATCTACACTCTGGCATTTATCTCCCCTCTAGGAATAACTTTCCAGGGAGTTTACCAAAAACTTGGTTTACTCCAACCCAGGAAGTTCTTCCTGTCTCTCTGCAAACATGAATCCTGTGCTGGATACTTCAGCCTTCACCCCACTTACTTTAGAGCAATAGAGAAAGCCCTTAGGTTTAGGGATTTGGGCAGAATCCTATAAATAACATTCATTTTAGTTGCCATCCCCTGTGCTGGGATGTGGAAACGGAGACACAGAGACAGATTGTTTTATTGAATTGAGTCTCTTCAGTAGTGTTCACACAAATGCCTGGGTAAGCTTTAATTGCAGCTTACTGAAATCAGCATATTTCTGGTGGTGGTTTTTTTTTTTTTTTTTTTTTTTTCTCTCTTCTTCCTTTTAGATGTGACCAGTAGGATCTATGAGAGGAGGAATTACGTCCTGTTGACTGTTGTATCCTCAGGGGCTGGCAGGGTGCCTGGCACAGAGTGGGTGCTCTGTACATGCTATTCACCTGACTGCTGTCCATCTGCCTGACCGTGCGGGAATCCTCACACTTCTTTCTCAGACGTGGCCGTTATTTAGCACTGCCTTATCATATCTTAGATAAGAATGCTAGGAACATCTTGTGTTTCTTTCCTCTATTTGATACAGATCCAAAAAATTACCATCAACCAGTTTGTCTAGTGGTAAGCTCTCTACGTTGTTCCTTTTTTTAACTAGGGAGGAATATTCCTCAATTTAGACAAATTCCTATCAATTATCTGTTTCGTTTTTGTTATTTTGTGAGAAAGACATATTCTTAAAAGTTGACATTTTTTAAAGGCCATTAGAATTATGCTAGAAATAATAAATCCTTATTTTTCTTAATTCTAAGAGTAATAACCCCATAATCCTCCATTTCTTTGCTAATTTTGTGTAAAAACTGGAATATATTTGAAATTATTTTATGATCACTATGGTGTTTACAATCGTCGTTGCTCTATAATTGGCTTGCCCTTTTGCTTTTGTTTGCTTATAGTTTAAATACTTTCTACTCCAGTTTTGAAACACTGATTAGAATAGTGAAAACTAAATCCAGTGCCATTTCCATGTGTTATCTAGCTGTTTTATGGGATTTTAAAAATTGAGCTTCTTTTTATTAATAATTGGAAAGCCCATGTAAAAGGGGTTAAAGAAAAAAATTGAGTTTTTAAAATTTAGTTTTTATTATCAGGTTTATATGTACATACATTACAAGTGAAATAGTTGTACAAATTGCTCTGAAAAACAGTGGACCTCCATGCACTCCTCAAAAGCAATCACTTACTACTGTTTGCTGGTAAGTTTTACTTACCTTCATGGCTCTGCATGATACACTTCTGTTGCTGTCACTTGATATTTCAGTTTTAGGCATTTTCTATTGACCTCTATAGAAGATAGGATTTAGCTCTTTTCACTCCTGCCCCAGACTTGTCTCCCCTTTCTCTCTATAAAGTGTTACCATAATCTTAGCTCATTTTTTAAGGTTTACTTTGTTGTGACTACATAAAGGCTATTCACTGGTGAGATATGTAGAAAACCATGATTACGCTGTCTTTTCTACACAAGGTAATCATGTCTTGTCAGAAGTTAAAAATTGTTGGTATGCATGCACCCACATTTGCAATTAGTTTCTCTTCATACAGCTTAGTAATTCAATCTCAAAATCTCAAATGTTCCTTCAGCTGTGTAAATCTCCTCTGAATACATTGAAACTCATTGGAAATTCTTTTAGTTTTATCTTCTTGAAGAAATCTTCCCTGAAGCCTTCTGACATGTCTTTCCTAGTCTACTGCACAGCTGCCACTTTGTTCTCTCTTTTTACCATTGTCCTCTCTCATGTTAAATGTTAATTTTTTTTTTTTTTTTTTTCCTTTGAGACAGTCTCAACTCTGTTGCCCAGGCTGGAGTGCAGTGGTGTGATCTCAGCTCACTGCAACCTCCACCTCCCCGGTACAAGTGATTCTCATGACTCAGCCTCCCAAGAAGCTGGGACTACAGGTGTGCGACACCACACCTGGCTAATTTTTGTATATTTAGTAGAAGCAGAGTTTCACCATGTTGGCAGGCTGGTCTTAAACTCCTGGCCTCAGGTGATCCACCCTCCTTGGCCTCCCAAAGTGCTGGGATTACAGGTATGAGCCACCGCGTCAGGCCTCTCATGTTAAATTCTGTTGTGTAGACTTTGTTGGTTCAGTCACTCAATTTGGTAGAAGACCTCTTTCGGTAGACTTGGGGGAGGGGGAAATATATATATATGAGTGGTATATATTTTTCAAAGACTATAGTGGGTAGTTTGGTTGCATTGACTACGTCAGTAACTTGAGAGAGAATTTTTGAGTTATTTCTCCATTATATTTTAAGTCCCATTGTTTGTTTGTTTATTTTTTGAAATGGAGTCTGGCTCTGTTATCCAGGCTGGAGTGCAGTGGTGCGATCTCGACTCACTGCAACCCCCGCCTCCCAGGTTCAAGCGATTCTCCTGCCTCAGCCTCCCCAGTAGCTGGGATTACAAGCATGCACCACCATGTCTGGCTAACTTTTGTATTTTTAGTAGAGGTGGGGTTTCACCATGTTGGCCAGGCTGATCTTGAACTCCTGACCTCAGGTGGTCCACCCGCCTCAGCCACCCTAAATGCTAGGATTACAGGTGTGAGCCACCGTGCCCAGCCTCTGCAGTATTTTCTTAACTTGATCTTTTAAATCTTTTGAGGTTTCTCTTTCTGCTGTTTTAATTCTTTAATTTCCAAGAACTATATTTTATTTGCTGAATTTCCTCCTTCAATAAAAATGCAGCTAGGCACAGTGACTCACGCCTGTAATCCCAGCACTTTGAAAGGAGGCCGAGGTGGGCGGATCACTTGAAGTCAGGAGTTCAAGACCAGCCTGGTTAATATGATGAAACCCCATGTCTACTAAAAATACAAAAATTTGCTGGGTATGGTGGCGTGGGCCTACAGTCCCAGCTACTCGGGAGGCTGAGGCAGGAGAATCGCTTGAACCCGGGAGGTGGAGGTTGCAGTGAACTGAGATCATGCCACTGCATTCCAGCCTGGGTGACAGAACGAAACTCTGTCTCAAAAAAAAAATAAAAAGACAACAACAACAAAGAATTATATGCATACATATTTCTGTATATTTTATAACACACTGTAGATATTTTTATGTAACACAAACATGCCACAAGTTCATATTTGAAACCAACAACTCCAGTGCCACACTGAAGGTTAGGTTCTCATCTTCCACATTTCTGTAACTGATTATCTAATAGGAGGAACCTGTCAGCCATTATTTCACTATATTTAATCATTTACTCAAGCCTAGAATACGCAGAAAGTAGTAGTTTTAAACAGCTATTCCATACCACTGCAAAAAGGAAATCTACTCTAGTTCCATACTTGTTTATAGTTCTTTTTTAAATAAAATTTACATTAAATGAGATACACATCCTATGTACACACTTTCAGGAGTTTTGACAATACACAGACCTATTAACTCATACTTCTATAAAGATATGAAACATTTCCATCACACCAGCAAGTTCTCTCATGCTTTCTCTTAGTCATGGAGAGAATTTGAAAGCTCTAATATACACACAGATATTTTGAGAGTAACAGATTCAGAAAAAACATTTTTAAGGTATGTTCTGTTATAAATTCCTTTTTACGCATTTACTTGGGAGACACCACTCATGATTTAATTTTTTTTTTAGTTATTTCTAGATAACAGGCAAATGCGTCTTTCACTACTGAAAATGCCAATGCTCACTTCAAGGCTAGAGCGAGTTGGCTGTGTGTGTGTATACAAATATAAATGCATACATCTTGTGTGTTGGCAGGGATGGGGGGTGGTGAAAAGGGGCAGTTGGGATAATACCCAAAGATATATCAGGAATCTTATTTGATGTCAATCAAGATTTTCCTATGTAATTTAAAAAAGAGTTCTCCCTAAAGATTGGATGAGTCTATAGGGAATCACTTGGATAATAAGGAACAGTATAGTCCAGTTTTTGGTTGTAAAGTAACCTTGGGAAAAGATACCCAATGTCAGTTATTTCCAGTTTTCCCATGGAGTTGGGGAAAGCACCTACTGGAACTTTAAGTCTCACTTGATGCAACCCTATTGCCTTTTTCAAGCATATCTAAGACGGACTGATTCAGAGACTGGGTGATTATCTGAGACTATGCTGGGCCTTCTGAAAAGTATGTCCATTCCTTTCTGTATCTGCATGTACGATGATCCACAGGTAAAGTGCCCAAACTATGAAATGAATATTTTTAGTGAAATTTGTTTAGAACATCAAGTGAATATTCTTAGAAAGAAGGAAAAGATTTATTTGAAAAACAGCTCTATAAATAAGAAAACCTGATTATCTTAACACTGCCAATGTAGTATACCCTTACATCTCCCACTTTGGATCTAGTCATAAAAGTGAGCTAATTATGTCACATTAGAAGTTTCAGCTACTTTGATTTTTTATTTATTTCATCATCTTTAGTAATAAAATGTAATAATTTTTTTTCCTCAGATCATTAAGCTCAATTTCTCCCTGGCATCATGTCATAGATTGGAAGTCAATGGGCAGAATTTAAGTCTGAGTAAATTTTCCTAGTGCTGCCTCTGTACTTTTCGGATGTTATATAGTCCAGTCAGTCCAAGGGTACTGTTAGCACTCTAGAGGTACTTGTCAGCTTGACTTGTTCCTTGACATGAATTATTGGCAAAGGGTTACTCAGTCTCACTAGAGAAGAAAAGCCTGTGGGAAGAGGTATAGCCTTAGTTCTGGTATACTTCAGTGCTTCCATTTATATATAATACAGCCTGCTGCCTGCTAGCCTGTCACTTCTCTTTCAAATTCAGCAGATCCCTGAGAATTTCTAAAACAGAGTATTTACCATGGGATACAATCTACATGGATATTGGGCATTCAGTAAATATCTGTCTAAAAAATTGCTTCATAGATTCTGTGAAGGTTGTCGAAAAGTGTAGTTTTGTTGTGAGGGTTACAATGGGGTCTAGTTTGCATATTTTCTTCAGGAATGTCATAATAGGCCTAGTGGCCTACTAGCCTCAGATTCCCAAAGCTTTTCAAAAGAACTGTGAAGGGCACAGTGAAGCCCATTGTTACATTACTAGACACTGGCATTAAAAATAGGGAGGACCAGCCTGGCCAATATGATGAAACCCCGTCTCTACTAAAAATACAAAAATTAGCTGGGTGTGGTGGCGGGCGCCAGTAGTCCCAGCTACTCTGGAGGCCGAGGCAGAAGAATCACTTGAACCTGGGAGGAGGAGGTTACAGTGAGCCGTGATGCACCACTGCACTCCAGCCTGGGCGACAGAGCGAGACTTGTCTCAAAAAAAAAAAAAAAAAAAAAAGGAGGGAAAGGCAGCCCCCCCTCAATAATTCCTGGAGAGAAAGTCTCAAGAAGACAGAGTAGCTCAGCCTGAAGTGAGGATGGAAGGGAGAGGCCTCCGGAAAAGTGGGTCAAATTCTCTTTTAATTATGATCTGGGCTCTTGATTTTTCTTATTGCTGGTTACAAAGGAGAATTTGTCCGAGAACATCAAACTGAGACTTCTCATTGAGTTCCTTTCCTTTTAGAATACATATATGCAGTTGTTCTTTCCATAGTCAAATGGTTAATTTTATTTTCTCTAAATTGGTAACAAAAGAAATAATTGTGAAAGTATATCCATAGACCAATATATATTCAGCTCTTCTGAATATAGTAAATTAGCTATTCTGTATCAGCCAAATGTTGTCAGAATAAATAGGCTACGCATTAATCATTTATGAAGGATGCTTACATTTTGACTTTTGGATGAAAAAGTGTTGAATGTCCTTGACATTTAATATATTTTTAAAAACCTATCACTTCCTCTGGGGGAAAAAGGTGAAAGTAGAGAAGGTCTTCTTAACAATGGATATTTAATTAAGCTCTGTGGTCCAAGAACAGAATTGAATATCGCGGGTTGCAGTGGAATTTGAAGCCTTACTTAATCAAGTGGGGAGCTTTGCTTAGGTTTGCATGTCAAAGGAGGTGAAACTTGTTTAGGATAGTTTCCATTTAAAGTCCCTTCCCACCTCTCCTAGCTTTGTTTGATCCTCCTCTTCAGCCTCCTTTGGCTGTGTGTCTTATGTGATTGAAAACATCTTGGGAGTTATGAAGACGACGGAAACGACAGGAACCAACTTTGCAACCTTTATTCTTTTTTCTGAATCTTAATTTTTTCACCTCCAAAGTATGTGGTTTTAGAGTATCTGAAACCTTTATACTTCAGTAGTGTTGAGGGAAGTCTGTCTCGAAGGTCCTTGGGGGTAGCTTTGCTTTTGATTGTTCTTTGCTGGATCCTGTGAGTGATCTTGAGGATTCAGAATCTTGGTTTTGTAAGTTCCCTTGGGTAGTCTGGCCCTAGAGAAAACTAGGCTGTGCTGGCCAAACTTACACCTCTTATTGAAATCATGTTGATATTTATTTTATTTTTTTAAGACAGAATCTCACTCTGTCGCCCAGGCTGGAACAGTGGCACAATCTTGGCTCACTGCAACCTCCACCTCCCAGGTTCAAGCAATTCTCCTGCCTCAGCCTCCCAAGTAGCTGGGATTACAGGCGCCCACCACCACACCCAGCTAATTTTCTGTATTTTTAGTAGAGACAGGGTTTCAACCATGTTGGTCAGGCTGATCTCTGACTCCTGTCTGTTTGGACGAACGGAGGCAAGATGGTGCACTTCCGGGTTCTTCATCACTAACTTTTCCCACGCGCGCGAAAATGCAGCCGGCACCCGGGAAGGTGCAGACCAACCAGGCATGCGCCAGGTGACGTCAATCCGAAGAGACCAAGATTTACCTGGTCGCACCTGCGGAACGCCCCCCGACACGCCCGTGCCCTGCCTATTGCCCTCCCACTCCTAGAAAAGCCGCTCTCGGCCAGCGTCCCGCGTGGCCTTCCTCAGTCCCTCACTCCTGTTGGGACTGCGGGAACTCCGTCCGAGAGCTTCACCGGGTGACTCTGTTGGCCTCCTTTGCTGGAGGCCGACAGACCGCTCCCTACCCACCTTCTTCCCTTGAAGCTAGGTGACCAAAAATAAATTTGCAGTTTTGCTCCTACCCTTGCCTACTCGCTGGTTCTTTTGTGCCCGCTCTGGTGGTCTTAGAAAAACAAATCACTGACCTCAAGCAGACCACTCACCTCAGCCTCTCAAAGTGCTAGGATTACAGGCTTGAGCCACCTCGCCCCATGTTGATATTTAGTCTGAAGTGTTGTATGTCATACGCAGGACAGTGCTTTCCTAATATTGAGGTATCTTGGAGATGCAAATCAATCAGAAAACTGTTGGACCAGGATTTAAGGAATAGATTATCTAGCCTGTGATAAACAACCCATTTCCACTGTTGGAAATACAGGTTTTTGGTGAGTAAATGGCAGTGGCACTTTATTGTGATTCAGGAGATCTTGTTTCTAGTTTTAGTTCTGCCACTACCTGTGCTCCTTAGCAATTCATTCATCTTTTTGGGCCACGTAGCCCTCATCTGAAAAATGATCCCCCAACACATAGACGTAGGTGATCTAGAGTCTATGAGTCTAGGATGCAGATTTTCCTTCTCTTACTAGTCCTTACTGCCTGTAACAATCCCATTTCTCATTCAGATGCCATGAGTATGTTACCTTTCCACTTGCTGCTTTTCTGTTTTATTACAGTGAAATTGTAGATTCATAGGTTAAAAGCCATTTAAGGATCAGTCTAACACAGTCACCCATCTGATGCTCTGGGAGAGCCCACACTGACCTAAATGGGGTTAGCTCTTTGGGAATGAAATACTGCTTTAGATAATTGGATATTCCTGGGTTTCTGTCAGCTAGTGGTAGGAATAGGCCTGAGAGGGAACTGAGAAAAACCCTGGTTCCTAAACTTAGCTTCGAGAGCAAGATTTAGTCAGGACAGGCTAGAATTGAGAGACCTCCAGCTCTCCATGAGGTGACTTGAGTTTTTGACAAATGTTTTTATTGTATTTTGTGTGTGTATGTGTGTTTTTTTTTTGAGACAGAGTCTCGTCCTGTCGCCAGGTGGGAGTGCAGTGGCATAATCTCAGCTCACTGCAACCTCTGCCTCCTGGATTCAAGCGATTCTCCTGCCTCAGCCTCCCGAGTGGCTAGGACTACAGGTGCCTAACACCACACCCAGCTAATTTTTGTATTTTTAGTAGAGATGGGGTTTCACCATGTTGGCCAGGATGGTCTTGATCTCTTGACCTCGTGATCCGCCCGTCTTGGCCTCCCAAAGTGTTGGGATTACAGGCGTGAGCCACCACGCCTGGCCTATTGTATCTTTTTTTAAAAACATTTATTCTCTCAATTTTTCTGGGTAATTAGTAGGTGTATATATTTATGGGGTACATGAGATATTTTGATACAGGCATGCAATGTATCATAATCACATCAGAGTAAATGTTGTCCATCCCCTCAAGCATTGATTCTTTGTGTTATAAACAACCCAGTTACACTCTTTTAATTTATTATTTACTGTAGTCACCCTGTTGTGCCATCAAATACTAGGTCTTGTTCTTTCTAATTTTTTCTGGGGGGGGTACCTGTTAACCATTCACCCTCCCTTCCCTACCCCTATTATCCCTCCCAACCTCTGGTAACTATCATTCTACTTTCTGTCTCCATGAGTTCAATTGTTTTAATTTTTAACTCCCACAAATAAATGATAACATGCAAAGTTTGTCTCTCTGTGCCTGGCTTACTTCACTTAATATAATCTCCACTTCTATTCATGTTGCAAATGACAAGATCTCATTCTTTTTTTTTTATGGCTGAATAGTATTCTGCTGTGTATATGTACCACACTTTCTTTATTCATCTGTTGATGGACACTTAGGTTGCTTCCAAATCTTGACTGTTGTGAACAGTGCTGCAGTAAACAGGGGAGTGCAGATATCTCTTTGATATTCTGATTTCCTTCTTTTGGGTATAGACACAGGAGTGGGGTTGCGGAATCATATGCTAGCTTTATTTTTAGTTTTTTGAGGAACCTCCAAACTGTTCTCCTTAGTGGTTGTATTAACTTACATTCCTGCCAAAAATGTATAAGGACTCCCTCTTTCCACATCTTCACCGACATTTGTTATTGCCTTTTGTATATAAGCCATTTTAACTGGGGTGAGATGATATCTCATTGTAGTTTTGATTTGCGTTTCTCTGATGATCAATGATGTTGATAGATGTTTGCCATTTGTATGTCTTTTTTTGAGAAATGTCTATTCAGATCTTTTGCCTATTTTTCAGTTGGATTATTTGATTTTTTTTCTCATATAGTTGTTTGAGTCCTTAATATATTCTGGTTATTAATCCCTTGTCAGTTGGGTAGTTTACAGATATTTTCTGCCACTCTATGGGTTGACTCTTCACTTTCTTAATTATTTTCTTTGCTGTGCAGAAGATTTTTAACTTGATGTGATTCCATTTGTCCATTTCTGCTTTGGTTGCCTGTGCTTGTGGGGTATTACTCAAGAAATCTTTGCCCGCTCCAGTGAGAGTTTCCCCAATGTTTTCTTGTAGTACTTTTGTAGTTTCAGGTCTTAGATTTAAGTCTTTAATCCATTTTTATTTGACTTCTGTAAACAGTGAGATATAGGGGTTTAGTTTCATTCTTCTGCATATAAATATCCAGTTTCCCTGACACCATTTATTGAAGAAATTGTCTTTCCCCCCAACATATGTTCTTGGCACCTTTGTTGAAAGTGAGCTCAGTGTGTGTGAATTTGTTTCTGGGTTCTCTGTTCTGTTCCATTGGTCTATGTGTCTTTTTATGCCAGTGCTATGCTGTTTTGATTATGATAGCTCTGTAGTATAATTTGAACTCAGGTAATGTGATTTCTCCAGTTTTGTTCTTTTTGCTTAGGATAGCTTTGGCTAGTCTAGGTCTTTTGTGGTTCCACATAAATTTTAGGATTTGTTTTTTCTATTTCTGTGAAGAATGTCATTGGCATTTTAATAGGGATTGCATTGAATCTGTAAATTGCTTTGGTAAGTATGGACATTTTAACAATATTGATTCTAATCCATGAATATGGAATATATTTCCTTTTTTGGTGTTCTTTTCAATTTCTTGCGTCCATGATTTATAGTTTTCATTGCAGAAATCTTTCACTCATTTTAAATTCCTAGATATTTTATTTTATCTGTGGCTATTGTAAATGAGATTACTTTTTTATTTTTTCAGATTGTTCACTGTTGGCATAGACAAATGCTACTGATTTTTGTATGTTGATTTTGTATTGTGCAACTTTATGAAATTTATCAGGTTTAATAGTTTTTTGGTGGAGTCTGTAGGTTTTTCCAGATATAAAATCATGTCTTCTGCAAACAAGGATAATTTGACTTCTTCATTTCCAATTTAGATGCCCTTTATTTCATTCTCTGGTCTGATTGTTCTAGTTAGGACTCTCAGTACTATGTTAAATAACAGTGGTGAAAGTGAGCATCCTTGTCATGTTCCAGATCCAGGAAAGGCTTTCAGTTTTTCCTCATTCAGTATGATACTAACTGTGTGTGGGTCTGTTGTATATGGCTTTTATTATGTTAAGTTTCTTCTGTACCCAGTTTTTCAAGAGTTTTTATCATGAAAGGATGTTGAATTTTATCAACTGCTTTTTCAGCATCCATTGAAATGATCGTGTGATTTTTGTTCTTCATTCTGGTGATGCTATGTATCACATTGATTGATTTGCATATGTCAAACAATGGTTCCCTCCTTAGGATAAAAACGCACCTGGTCATGGTGAATGACCTTTTTAATGTGTTCTAGATTTGGTTTCCTAGCATTTTGTTGAGGAGATTTTTGCATCAGTGTTCATCAGGGATATTGACTTGTAGTTTTCTTTTTTTGATGTGTCTTTGTCTGGTTTTGGTGTCAGGGTAATACCAGCCTTCTAGAATAAGTTTAAAAATATTCCCTCATCCTCTATTTTTCACAAGTTTGAGTAGGATTGATATTAGTTCTTCTTGAAATGTCTGGTATAATTCAGCAGTGAAGCCATTGGGTCTTGGGCTTTTTTTTTTCTTGGCTGGGAGAATTTATTACAGCTTCAATCATGTTACTTGTTATTGGTCTGTTTAAGTTTTGAATTTCTTCATGGTTCAGTCTTGGTAGGTTGTATGTGTCCTTACTAATTTCTTCACTGACTCACTGGTCATTCAGGAGCATATTGTTTAATGTCCACGTGTTTGTATAGTTTCCAAAATTCCCCTTGTTATTGATTTCTAATTGTATTCCATTGTGGTCAGAGAAGATACTTGATATTATTTCAGTTTTTTGAATGTTTTAAGACATGTTTTGTGACCTAACATATTATCTAGCCTTGAGAATGATCCATGTGCTGAAGAGAAGATTGTGTATTCTGTAGCCATTGGATGAAATGTTCTGTAAATATCTGTTAGATCCATTTGGTCCGTAGTGCAGATTAAAGCTAATGTTTCTTGATTGATTTTCTGTCTGGATGATCTTTCCATTGGTGAAAGTATGGCATTGAAGTCTCCAACTATTATTGTTTTGGGGTCTATCTCTTGTTTTAGCTCTAATAATATTTGCTTTATATATCAGGATGATCCAGTGTTGGGTGCGTATATATTTATAATTGTTATATTCTCTTGCTGAATTGACTCCTATCTCACACTTATATGAGACAGAGTATTACCTTATTCTAGGGTAATGATCTTCTTGTCTCTTATAGTTTTTGTCTTGAAATCCATTTTGTCCCATATAACTACTCCTTTTTTGATGGAGTGGGGGGTGGTTCCATTATCATGGAATATCTTTTTTCATCCCTTTATTTTCAGTCTATGTGTCTCTTTGTTCTTGAATTATGTTTCTTGTAGGCAGTAGATAATTGGGCCTTGGGGTTTTTTTTGTTGTTGTTCTTTTTTTTGTTTTGTTTTCTTTTGTTTCGTTTTGTTTTTGAGATGGAGACTCGCTCTGTCACCCAGGCTGGAGTGCAGTGGCGCGATCTCTGCTCACTGCAAGCTCCACCTCCCAGGTTCACGCCATTCTCCTTCCTCAGCTTCCCGAGTAGCTGGGACTACAGGCACCCACCACCACGCCCGGTTAATTTTTGTATTTTTAGTAGAGATGGGGTTTCACCATGTTACCAGGATGGTCTCGATCTCCTGACCTCATGATCCACCCGCTTTGGCCTCCTAAAAGTGCTGGGATTACAGGTGTGAGCCACCATGCCCGGCCTGTTTTTTTTTTAAATCCATTTAGCCACTCTATATGTCTTTTGATTGAAGAGTTTAGGTCATTTACATTCAGTGTTATTATTGATAAGTAAGGACCTACTCCTGCCATTTTGTTATTTGTTTTCTGGTTTTCTCTTCCTTCTTTTTTTTCCTTCCTGTCTTCCTTTTAGTGAAGGTAGATTTTCTCAGGTGGTATGATTTAATTTCTTGCTTTTTGTTTCTTGTGTGTCCATTCTTGTGTATTTTTTTTTTTATTTGAGTTTACCATGAGGCTTGCAAATACTCTCTTAAAACCCATTATTTTAAACTGGTGACGACTTCACAGTGATTGCATAAATAAGCAAACTAACAAGTATAAAGAAGACTAATAAAAACTCTGCATTGCAACGTCATCCCCCTGCTTTTTAACTTATTGTTGTTTCTATTTATCTTATTTTACTGTCTCTTTAGAAGTTATAGTTATTCTTATTTTTATTTGTTTATTTTTTTGAAACAGAATTTCGCTCTTTTCACCCAGGCTGGAGTGCAATGGCGTGATCTCGCCTCACTGTAACCTCTGCCTCCTGGGTTCAAGCAATTCTCC
Source organism: Piliocolobus tephrosceles (assembly GCF_002776525.5). Lineage (NCBI taxonomy): Eukaryota > Metazoa > Chordata > Mammalia > Primates > Cercopithecidae > Piliocolobus > Piliocolobus tephrosceles. The sequence goes on from NC_045436.1 coordinate 89,488,520, forward strand.
TGCCTTAGCCTCCCGAGTAGCTGGGATTACAGACACCTGTCACCATGCCCAGCTAATTTTTGTAGTTTTAGTAGAGATGGGGTTTCACCATGTTGGCCAGATTGGTCTCCAACTCCTGACGTTGAGTGATCCACCTGCCTTGGCTTCCCAAAGTGTTGAGATTACAGGTGTGAGCCACCACACCTGGCCCATAGTTATTGTTTTTTATTGGTTCATCTTTTAGTCTTTGTGCCTAAGATAAGAATAGTTTATATCCCACAATTACAGTGTTACAATACTCTGTGTTTTTTTGTGTACTTATTACTGGTGAGTTTTGTACCTTCAGTTGATTTCTTATTGCTCATTTAACATCTCTCCTCTCCCTCTCCCTTTCCGTCTCCCTCTCCGTCTCCTCTCTTTTGCTTTTCTTTCTCCTCAAAGTATTGCTCTTGTCCCCCAAGGCTGGAGTGCAATGGCGCGATCTTGGCTCACTGCAACCTCCGCCTCCCAGGTTCAAGCAGTTCTCCTGTCTCAGCCTCCCGAGTAGCTAGGATTACAGGTGCCTGCCACCATGCGTGGCTAATTTTTGTATTTTAGGTAGAGACTGGGTTTCACCATGTTGGCCAGGCTGGTCTCGAACTCCTGACCCCAGGTGATCCACCTGCCTCAGCCTCCCAAAGTGCTGGGATTACAGGCATGAGCCACCATGCCCGGCCTCCTTTTCTTTCAAATTTAAGAACTCTCTTTAGCATTTCTTGTAGAACAGGTCTGGTGGTGATGAAATCTTTCAACTTTTGTTTGGAAAAGTCTTTATTTCTCCTTCATGTATGAAGGATATTTTCACTGGATATGCTATTCTAGGGTAAAAGATTTTTTTTCCTTCTTAAATACGTCATATCACTCTCTCCTGGCCTGTAAGAGTTCTACTGAAATGTCAGCTGCTAGACATATTGGAGCTCTATTGTATGTTATTTGTTTCTTTTCTCTTGCTGCTTTTAGGATCCTTTTCTTTATCCTTGACCTTTGAGAATTTGATTATTAAATGCCTTGAGGTAGTCTTCTTTGGGTGAAATCTGCTTGGTGTTCTGTAACCTTCTTGTATTTGAATGTTGTTATCTTTTCCTAGGTTTGGGAAGTTCTCTGTTATTTATCCCTTTGAATACATTTTCTACCTCTGTCTCTTTCTCTACTTCCTCTTCAAGGCCAATAACTCTTAGATATGACCCTTTAAAACTCTTTTCTAGATATTGTAGATGTGCTTCATTTTTTAAAATTATCTTTTCTCTTGTCTCCTCTGTATATTTTCAAATAGCCTGTCTCAAATCTCACTAATTCTCTGCTTGATCAATTCTGCTAGCAGGAGATTTTGATGCATTCTTCAGTATGTCCATTGTATTCTTCAACTCCAGAATTTCTGCTTGATTTTTAAAAATCATTTCAATCTCTTTGTTCAGTTTATCTGATAGAATTCAGAATTCCTTTTCCTTGTTATTTTAGATTTCTTTGAGTTTCCTCAAAACAGCTATTTTGAGATACCTGTCTGAAAGGTCACGTATCTCTGTTTCTTCAGGATTTGTCTCTGGTGCTTTACTTAGTTCATTTGGTGAGATCATGTTTTCCTGGATGGTCTTGATATTTGTAGATATTTGTTGATGTCTGGGCGTTGAAAAGTTAGGTTTTGTTTTGTTTTGAGACAGGGTCTCATTCTGTTGCCCAGGCTGGAGTGCAGTGGAGCAGTCATGGCTCACTGCAGCCATGACCTCCCTGACTAAATCGATCCTCCCATTCAACCTCTCGAGTAGCTGGGACTACAGGCATGCACCACCACATCCATCTACTTTTTGTATTTTTTTTTTTTTTTTTTTTAGAGACAGGGTTTTGTGATGTTGCCCAGGCTGACCTTGAACTCCTGGGCTCAAGCAGTCTGCCTGCCTTGGCTTTCCAGAGTTCTGGGATTAAAGGCATGAGCCACCATACCCAGCCTGAAGAGTTAGGTATTTACTGTAATCTTTGCAGTATGGGCTTGTTTGTACCCATCTTTGGGAAGGTTTCCAAATATTTGAATGGACTTGGGTGTTGTGATCTAAGCCATATCTGCATTAGGGAGCACCCTAAGCCCAGTAATACTGTTTCTTGAAGACTTGTAGAGGTACTGTCTTGCTGGTGTTGGATAAAATGCAGAATTATCTGGATTACCAGACAGAGACTCTGTTATCTCCCCTTACTTTCTCCAAACAAATGGGGTCTCTCTCTCTCTGTGCTGAGCTGCCTGGAGCTGGGAGTGGGGTGACACAGTTGTTACTGGAAAGGGCTCCTGATCCAGACCCCAAAAGAGAGTTCTTGGATCTCGTGCAAGGAAGAATTCAGGGTGAGTCCACAGTGCAAAGTGAAAGTAAGTTTAATAAGAAAGTAAGGGAATAAAGAATGGCTACTTCACAGACAGAGCAGCCCCGAGGGCTGCTGGTTGCCCAGTTTTATGGTTATTTCTTGACGATATGCTAAACAAGGGGTAGATTATTCATGCCTCCCCTTTTTAGATCATGTATGGTAACTTCCTGACGTTGCTATGCCTTTTGTAAACTGTCATGGTGCTGGTGGGAGTGTAGCAGTGACGATGACCAGAGGTCACTCTTGTCGCCCTCTTGGTTTTGGTGGGGTTTAGCTGGCTTCTTTACTACAACCAGTTTTATCAGCAAAGTCTTTATGACCTATATCTTGTGCCGACCTGCTATCTTACTCTGTGACTTAGAATGTCTAACCTCCTGGGAATATGGCCCAGCAGGTCTCTCAACATTATTTTACCCAGTCCCTATTTAAGGAGTTGCTCTGGCTCAAATGCCTCTTGACACAATCACCCCTACGGTCACCACCACTGGGACTGCGCTGGCTCAGACCTGAATCCAGCACAGCACTGGGTCTTGCCCACAGCACTGGGTCTTGCCCAGTGCCCACTGCAGCCACTCCCTGGCTACTGCCTATCTTCACTCAAGACCTCAGGACTCTACAGTTAGCAGGTGGCAAGGCAAGCCAGGCTTGTGTCCTTCCTTTCAGTGCAGTGAGTTCCCCCAAGGCTGGAGCAGGTACAGAGATGCATCCAGGTGCCAGGGACTGGAGATTGAAAACCTTAGAAATCTACCTGGTTCTCTGTTCTACTGCAGCTAAGCTGACACTCAAGCCACAAGACAAAGTTCCTCCTACTCTTCCCTCCCCTTTTCACAACCACTGCCACCATAGGCTCGTGGGTAGTACAGCCAGGGTACTGCCAATGTTCACTTAAGGCCCAAGGGTCTTCGGTCAGCTCATGGTGAATGCTACCAGACCTGAGACTCACTCTTCAGGGAAGTGGGCTGGCCTCTGGCCCAGAGCAGGTCCAGAAATGCCATCTAAGAGCCAGTGCCTGGAATGGGAGACCCCGAGAGCCTGCTCAGTGCTCTACCTCCTGTGGCCGAACGGGTATCTGATTTTTGGTTCCTATAAAGGTGGCTTTTTTGTGTTGATGCTAAATTTGGTGTTCCTGTTGGAGGTTGGGGATGATCAGTAGCAGCTTGGATCTGGCCATTTTCTCTGCCCCTCTCTCTTATTACATCTTTTAATTTAATGATTCTATAAGCATCGCTCACCTCTGGGGAAGCTTTTCTCTAAGACGAATATGATGAAATATATTGAGAGATAGTGTTCATTTCCTAGTGGATGTTCCCTTTCTAACCTGCTTGTTTGATCTTAGATCTTCTGTTCCCTACTGTTTTGTCAAGACTATGATATTAGTGTATTTATAAAGTTATGTGAGATGTACATAAATAGGTAAAAGTCATGCGTCATTTAATGACAGGGATACATTCTGAGAAATGCATCCTTGGGCGATTTCATCATCATGCAAACATCAGAGTGTACTTATGCAAACCTAGATGGCATAGCCTGTTACACACCTAGGCTATGTTGTATAGCCTATTGTTCCTACACTACAAACCTATATAGTATCTTACTATATTGAATACTGTAGGAAGTTGCAACACTATGGTTTTTGTGTATCTAAACATATATAATGTACAGTAAAAATATAGTAACTGCAGAAAGATGAGCATCTTCTCCCATACCCAGATCCATAGGCCTGTGATGAGAATCAATGGAAATTTTTTATGCAGGTGGTAGGTTTCACCCCATAGAAAAGTGATAGAGAATAATGTATTTTCTCTGTATACAGAAAAGAGGTAGCCACCCACTTCCTCTTCCAAAAAGAGAGAGAAAAACTTTTACTCCTTCGAGATAGGATAAGAAGAATCTTGAGTTCTTAAAACCATTTGGAATGTAAATATGACTTTCCAAGGGCCAGATAAACATCTCCGTCATGGAGAGAGTGGGGAAGTTATTATCAGGAGATGTTTCTAAGGTCTAGGCTTCTGTAAATACCCAGAGAGAGTCTTCCTGGCACTTTGGAACTTAGCCCAGGGGCCTATTCTGGGCTCTAACCATTTGACTAACTTGTAGAGATAAGAGAAGTTTTATCATCCTTTTGGATTAGACAACGTAAGTAGACAAATGGCTACAGAGCTAATCCTCAGGTTATGTGGAAAGTAAAATGCTTCTAGGGGAAGTGAAAGCAAATTCTCTAGCTTTATGGTGTATATATTTCCATGTCTTGGGAGGCTAGGGCTTTTTACAGAAGCTAAGCAAAATCCAGAGAAGTCTTATTTCCCCATATCTACAAAGAATACTTACACAGTTCTGATGTTCCTTATTATTTAACAACAAAAAAATTGTGACTTAGTGGAGATAATAGGGATATTCAATTACTTAGATATCATGCAGGTGAGGATTTCTCAAAATTAGGACCAAACCTCACTGTAGTTCAAATAGAAGCCACAATCTAGACATGTATTTCTTTTTCTCTCTTTTTCTTTTCTCTCTGGTTAAAAGAAAAGGCTGATGATTTGAAGGCCATTTCTTTTTATTGGTATGGTTCATGCCTGTGAAAATGAAGCAGATGGCAAACTGGGGCATTTTAAATTCCACTGCTAGCCAAAACTATAAGAAGAAAATAAAGCCCTATGATGATGCTGCATTGATCAAGTGATTAAAATGAAAGAACATTTTGTAACATAGAATTTCTCTTGATCTCCTTGACTAGGCTTATAGTGTGAAAATTTTAGAATAACTCATTTAAAACAGACTGCTTGTTGATTTTGTCTCCATTAATTGTGTTAATCTTGGGGTGTATTAGTCTGCATAGTCTGCTGTAACAAAATATTATAGATTGGGTGGCTTATAAAGAGACATTTATTTCTCACATTCCAGGAGGCTGGAAAGTCCAAGATCAAGGTGCAGGAAGATTGTTTTCCTATTGAGGGCTCTCTTCCTGGCTTGCAGATGGCCACCTTCTTGTTTCATTCTTCAACAGGAGGAGAGAGAAAGCTCTGGTATTTCTTCCTCCTCTTTTTTTTTTTTTTTTTTTTGAGGTAGAGTCTCACTCAGCGAACCACGCAGGCTGGAGTGCAGTGGTGTGATCCCGGGTCACTGCAGCCACTGTCTCCCAGGTTCAAGTGATTCTCCTGTCTCAGCCTCCCGAGTAGCTGGGATTACAGGCACCTGCCATCATGCCTAGCTGAATTTTGTATTTTAGGAGATACGGGATTTCACTGTGTTGGCCAGGCTGGTCTTGAACTCCTGACCTCAGGTGATCTGTCCGCCTCAGCCTCCCAAAGTGCTAGGATTACAGGTGTGAGCCACCACACCCGGCCTCTTCATCTTCTTTTAAGGGCCACTGATCTCAACATGGGGGCTCCATACTCATGAGCTCTTCTAAACCTAATTATCTCTCAAAGGCTCAATCTCCTAATACCAACACATTGGGAGTTAGGGCTGCATCGTATAAATGGGGGAGAGGAGGACATACATATATTTAATCCATAACAGAAGACCTGGGATGATTTCCAGTAAAAGATGTCAGGCTTGACAAATACATAAATTTCCTTCCTGAAATCCTAACAGGAATACAGGAATTAAAAAATATATTAGCCCACAAGGATAAACAGATTGGGAAAGGAGACAATGGCAACAAAGTATTGGAGTAGAAAGTAGAGGGACAAATAGTAACAAGCTTCTATTAATTATCTACTATTGCTATGTAATGTTGCCCAACAAAATGTGCCAAACCTTGGTGGCTCAAATGGTACACATTTATTAGCTCAGTTTCTGTAGTCCAGGAATCCAGGTATGCTGAAGTCTCTCGCAGGCTGAAATCATGGTGTTGGCTGGAACTGTAGTCATTAAAGGCTGTTGCAAAGCTTTCAGGTGGTTGTTGGCTGGATTCAGTTATTTACAGGGGAATGGGCTTTGGACTTCCTTTCTGTTGCCCTGTGGTTGCCTTCAATTTACTGCCACCTGGTCCTCTACAACATGGAAGCTTGTTTCATCAAAGTATGCAAGCTGATAGACAACAGAGCGAATCTAGCAGACAGAAGTCATTCATTTGTTGTGTAATCATGGAAGACGCAGCCCATCATTTTCTCTGTACCATTTAATAGAAGCACATCACTGGGTCCTGCTCACATTCAAGAGGAAGAAATTACACTTACGTAAGGGTCAGAATACCAGGAGGCAGGATCACTGAGTGCCATAGTCTTAAAAAAAATTAAAGTATTTATTGAGATAACTTCAGATTCACAGGCAGTTTGTGAGAAATAATACAAAGAAATCCGGTATATACTCTATCCATTTTCCCCCAAAGGTAACATTTGGCAAAACTGTAGTATAATATCACAACCCGGATATTGACTGATATTGAAGTTGATATAATCCACCAATCTTATTTATATTGCCCCAGTTTTACTTGTGCTTGTGTGCATGAGTTTACTTCTGTATACTTTTATCATGTGTAGGTTCATGTATCCACCACCACAATCAGAGATTGCTAATGTTAGAGGACTGTATTTGAAAGCTGCATGCAACAGTCTACCCAGTGGTTCACAATGCAAAACAATACTGGTTCATAATGCAAAAATACATTAACCCCCTCCCAGTGCCCCCAAATTGTCAGCCCAAAGTCCAGAACATTACAGCGTCAGCTCAAAGTTCAGAATTGTGTCATTTGAATCAGTATTGAGTACAGCTCCAAATACAGTCTCTTTCCATCTATAAACCCATGCTATAGGATTGAGGAGTGAATGTTTGTGTCACCATAAATTCATATGTGGAAACCTTAAGCCTCAATGGAGGCTTTTGGAGATGGGACCCTTGAGAAGTAATTAGGTCATGAGGATAGAGCTCTCATGGTTGGATTAGTGCCTTTATAAGAAGAAACAGGACAGAGTTGCTTCCTCTTTCTGCACTCTGCTACATGAGGACATAGAATAAGACAGCCATCTGCAAACTCGGAAGATGGCCCACAGCAGAACCCAACATGCAGGCACCCAAATGAACTTCCAAGCCTCCAGAACTGTGAGAAATAAATTTCTGTTGTTTAAGCCACTTAGTCTGTGGTTTTCTGTTATAGCATCCTGTATGGACTGAGACCCCCAGGGACTCAAGGTTGTGCTTGTGGTTTTCATCTTGTTTTTGCATTTCCCTGCTTTGCATCCATCATCCTTTCCTGACATCCTGCCCTGTGGACCTCAGCTCTAGAATCAGACATGAAGAAAACAGCCTTTAGAGACTACTTAACCAGTTTCCACAGTTGCACAACTCCAAGTCTTTGTAACAAATCTTTGTATAGTCACACACGCACATTCATAGTAGTTGCTTCTTTGGATGAGCCCAACTGATACACAGCACAGAAAGCTTATCATTAGGCAGCAGTGGGAAAAGCTATGAATCAACCAATTTATACCATTTAACCTTAGGATTTGACAGAACAAGTGCTTTCAGAAATATGGGGTAAATTGTAGGCTAGAAGCATGATTATTGGTTGAAAATCTGCTCAAGAAGCTATTAGATTCCAAACTGTTTTTCTACTCTGCACAGCTGGGCAAGTGCCCTCTTTCCCACCTGGAATGAATTTCAAAGTTTTATTTCTTTAGACTTGATGATATCTGACACAGTTGAGAGCCTGCATACTCTGTGGAAAACAACTTGGTGAAAGTTAACTTAGTGAAGTTGAACCATGTTTCTTTATCCATATTGCAGATGTTGGCCCCCAGGATTATACCTTCTAAGCAGATGAGAAGAGTCTTTTTGTGGGGAATATGGCCAACCCAAAAGAAGAGACTTGAGGATACTGGCATTGTATAAAATCCTCAACAATATTATTGTCATAGATGTGAATTTATTTGATAGGTCTCAGCAAGCTAAAACAAAGATTTCATTTAAAGAAGGTGGTTTTAGGACAAGTATACTAATCAAAAAGAGTCTTCCTTTATCAGTGAAAGACTGTCTCTTTTCCAAATGCACGTCTGAGAAGGGTCACTATATGTAGTGCTGAGGGAGAGGGGACTTTTAACTAGAAACACCTGTCAGTCACATCAGTGCTGGTGATCAATGAATGACAGGTGTCATCACCTGTGCATCGTCATGTTCATTTAGGACAAGAAAAGGAAGTACCTCCAACATGGTGAGTAGTAACTTATGAAACTGGTTACCACAGAAAGGGCATCGGCCAAAAATTTCAGTTCCAAAAGGATATGTGTGAAGTGATGAGTGATAGATCCATAGTGCCTCACAGTTAGTTCTCATTCAGTAAACATTTGCAGAGTGAATAAATAAATAGTTTGCTACTTGTTTTTTCCCTTCAGTGCATATTTCTAGATTGCCTTTTTTTTTTTTTTTTGAGACGGAGTCTTGCTCTGTCGCCCAGGCTGGAATGCAGTGGCCGGATCTCAGCTCACTGCAAGCTCCGCCTCCCGGGTTTATGCCATTCTCCTGCCTCAGCCTCCTGAGTAGCTGGGACTACAGGCGCCCACCACCTTGCCCGGCTAGTTTTTTGTATTTTTTTTTTTAGTAGAGACGGGGTTTCACAGAGTTAGCCAGGATGGTCTCGATCTCCGGACCTCGTGATCCGCCCGTCTCGGCCTCCCAAAGTGCTGGGATTATAGGCTTGAGGCACCGTGCCCGGCCTAGATTGCCTTTTAATTAACTTATTTCCTTTCCCAGGAACCAGCTTTGCTTAAATTGTAGCTACCTCCTGCTGGAGAATTCTGCATTTTATTTTTACTGCTTTATCTTAGTAATTGGACAATTTTTATGCTTTTTATGCCTTTATTATGTATACTGTCCTGGCTAATGTACCTTTCACTTCTATGAATCTTGCAGAGAATTTCACAGTACCCTACCTCTAGTGGAATATGCACAATGGGGCTGTATTGTCCAAGTCGTGAGTCATTTATTACCCAACAGAATAACCAGCTGTGAGAAGAAAACATAGCCCTAAATCTTGTCATCCTCTCCTTTCATGCAGCCCAGCTCTATTTTGCTTTTACTTGGACCTGATACTTTAAACATGTTTAACTTTGCCTGTCTTGCTGACTTTTGGATTTTCTTGAGAGAGTTGCAGACGTAGGTCTTTCTTTTAAGAAATTTCAGTACAGAAAAGGAAAACCTCTTCTAATTCCAGCATTCAGAAATAACCATATTAATATTTTGGTATCTTTCCTTCCAATCTTCTCTATGTGCAAGCATGTTCATATATAATATGTTCTTAAAAATGTGTACTACAATCAGAAGTACAAAAGTATAAAATATACTTTCTATAGATTTGCCCTCTTCCAAAAAAGCAAGAACATGTATTAAAATTGCAAATTATGTATTTTAGGTACAGTTAGTGTTTATGGATTTCCAGTGTTTGAACATGGGCTTTAATTTTAGTTTTTAAATTTATAACCAAATCTATGCATATTCAGTTGGCCAGAGCCTGAATATCTAATTCTGTGTTGTGTTAGTCACCATTCTTTGCACCTCTAGTTGATTTCCTTCTTTGTCCTGACCATATTGTTGTGATCTCTCTGCTTTGTAACAAACACTACTATCAGCATTTTGATTTACCTATCTTCACTGTTTTATAAAATAATGATTTATGCAAATTAATAGACCCAGTTTGCCTCAACTCTGGCACAGATGCTTGCAAAACTGGCCTATTGGCTCGTATAGGATCATTCTAAGTGTTTACTCCCTTAGCTCATTGTTTTTACTTGTGGTACTCTTTGCATTTTGGTAGGGCAATTTTTTGGTAAGTTCTGTTTAGTGCATTGCAGAATGTTTATCATCTCTGACCTTGTATACTAAATGTTTTTAGCACCCGTCAGTCAATGTGATAACCAAATAAGGCTCCCCACACATTTCCACATTTAGTATGTGGGGGATGGGAGGGACGACCATGGCTGGGTAGCTGATGCATTGAAGTCCAAGGTGGCTTAGAAGTGAAAAATGTATAATTATGGAAGTGCTGGTTTTGAAATTTAAGAAACTTGAAGACCACAATTGCAATAACATTATGTATAGTTTGGGGTCTAGAGTTTTTCAAAGTATCATTGTCATGAATCTTTTCTTGTATCATTAATATTTTCTTGAAAGCAATTGTAATGAATGCATAATAATCATATGTTACAGATTCATAATTAACCCTTCTATTATTATTGGACAATTGTTTTCAAATTTTTGCTGTTATAAATAATGTTGCAGTTAACATCTTTATAGATAAAATCTAATTAGATAGATATTAAACCCACAATAAGAAATACATAAAAATTTTATTTTCTCTACTTTTGATCTCTTTTTATACCTACTTTAGGTAAAGATGTTCTCAGAGCTACTTGGGGAAGATCAGAATAAGAGTAGCTTCTCTTTATTTCTTGGAAAGGCCTGGGAAGTCTTGTTTTCACATGTAACTTCTTGTATTTGGCCCTTGCATGCATCCATTTTTGCCCCCCTCTGATTTCATCTGTAACTGGTGGATAGTTTCTTACAAATTTGGACTCACCTTCCATTGCTGGTGTTTCATCTCAAACCCAAACTATACCCAGTCTTTCTGTATTCTGCTCAATGCCTTCTTCAGCAGCACAGGAACTAGGGAGTTTGCTGAGCCTGTGTACCAAGTGTAGCGGGGGGGGCTGTGAAGTTAATACCCCTCCTTCCCCTATCTAGCTCCCTTCTGCTCCCATATCAGGGAGCTGAGGACAACCCTCAAATGGCTAAATAAATGTTTCAGCCTCTTGTCCTTCAGATGGACAATTGTGAGTGATATTCTAAGTGCTACTCATAGGTACTGGCAGAATGAGTCCCCTGTTGTCTCTAGCAGTGACCTCAGTAATGCTCTTACATTAGCTCTTCTTCCTTCCCATATCATGCCTCCCATTCTCTTTCTCCTGCTTTATAAGATGACCTCCCAGAGAAGTTACTACACCCAAATCCTTGTCTTAGGCTGTGCTTTTGGGGAAACCCAAACTAAGATTTGTATGTTAGGGCTTTTTTTATTTAACTATGCTTCTTCTTAAATTCATATGATATACTTTAACCTAACTAAATGGCAAATGAGAAAACAGCCTGGTAACAGATTATAATTAGCAAAGATAACAAAATCAGTGGGCCAAAGTTAAATAGAACCTATAGGGGAAATAAAATATCATATGACCTAACCGAAGGTACTATTTTCTAGTAAATACCATTAGTCTTTAAATAGTTACATAGTCTAAAATGTGCTTAGAAGTAATGGTCTTTTTCTATAGAATCTTTCTTGCTTATTGCTTACATGCAATAAACAAAATTGCCAACACAACAATAAGTTTTTAGAAGATGCACTTATTACCCTCTGTAAATGTACACACCAGAAATCCCAGTTGGTTTCAAGTTCATTATTGAACATTAAACCTCTTTACCTACCTATCTCCCTACCTACCTACCTGCCTACCTGCCTACCAACCTACCAACCTACCTACCTATTTATTGAGATGGAGTCTTGCTCTGTCACCCTGGCTGGAGTGCAAAGATGTGATCTTGGCTCACTGCAACCTCTGCCTCCCAAGTTCAAGCAATTCTCCTGCCTCAGCCTCCCCAGCCTCCTGAGTGGCTGGGATTACAGGTGCCTGCCACCACACCCAGCTAATTTTTTTGTATTTTTAGTAGAGACACAGTTTCACATGTTGGCTGGGCTGATCTCAAACTGCTGACCTCAGGTGATCCACCTGCCTTGGCTTCCCAAAGTGCTGAGATCACAGGAGTAAGCCACCATGCCTGGGCCATTAAACCTCTTTCTATGATGTGTTGCTCTTCTTGAAAGTAACAAAGGCTGGATGCGGTGGCTTATGACTGTAATCCCAGCACTTTGGGAGGCTGAGGCAGGCGGATCACGAGGTCAGGAGTTCAAGACTAACCTGGCCAACATCATGAAACCCCGTCTCTACTAAAAATACAAAAATTAGCAGGGCATGGTGGCGCACACCTGTAGTCCCAGCTAATCAGGAGGCTGAGGCAGGAGAATCACTTGAACCTGGGAGGTGGAGGTTGCAGTGAGCTGAGATCACGCCACTGCACTCCAGTCTGGTGACTGAGCGGGCCTCCGTCTTGAAAAAATAACAAACCTTTCAGATCATCAATACGTTAGTCTATAATTGTATTTTGGGAACATGTTCCTTCTACCTGAGAAATAATAGTTACAGTAATAGTGATATCGTGGCATATATCACTTTACACAAAGCCTGCTCATCTTTAATGCTGTGTCAGCCTTGTGAAGTAGGTACTGTTATCCCCATTGTGCAGATAAGGACAGTGAGGTTTAGAGAAGTTAAGGTACCTACGTCACATAGCTATGGAGTGACAGTGTGGATACCCATCCCTGCCTGCCTAACTGAGCTCTGCCTTTAAACTCTTCATGCCAGTTCCCTGTCTCATTAGATAATTTCTGAGGCCTCTAGGGATCAGCCTGATATCCCTAAGGACCGTGTTGGAGGAACTGTGAGTGGATTCATGGTCAACTACCAAGTGTTCTGTTCCTTCTCGTTTTGCTCACAGGCACAACAAATGCCAGACAGATGTCTCGATTACTTCTAACTCCAATGTAAATTTAAATTCTGATATCCCAAAACAGGGGTTTTCAGAGGGGCGAATCCAGGCACACTAACTTCAGTAACAGGTCAGAAGTGAGGCCTGTCTGTACATCCTGATTTCTCTCTTTATGGCACACTGTGGGCAGGAAATAGTTCCTCACTGGACAGTACTAATTATGATAAATTATTGTATCAGAATTTTATTCAATTATAGAAGGATTTTAGTTGCCCCTCCCTTGCCCCTAAAATTTATTGTACATATGCCCTAAAGAGCCATTTATGAAGAAACTTCAAGTAACATACTAGATATAACAGGAGAAGGCAGTAGAAGATAATTGTTTGCTGAGAGCCTCCCAAGTGCTAGGTGTTATAATCTCATGTATGTATAAATTAGCATTCAGTTTTTATCATAACTGACTCTGTGCATTAATGATCCTTGGCAATAATTTTGTTTTTCTCTTTGTTATTGATGTAAAGAGACTGGCAGTTGATTAAAAGTAAAGAGTATTGATTATATTAATAACATATTGTCTTTATGATGCTTTATAATTCACAAAGCCCGTTCCTCTAAGCTTTTGAGCAACTCCAGGTAGACAAGAGGCATCTTTATCCCTGCTTTTACAAGTTATGGGACTGAAGGTCAGAAAGGCTAAATATCTTGCTCAAAGAACAGGAACTTCAACATTCTTTTTTTATTTTTTTCCAAGATTGAGTCTCTGTGTCACCCAGGCTGGAGTGCAGTGGCTCCCTCTCGGCTCACTGCAACCTCTGCCTCCCAGGTTCAAGTGATTATCCTGCCTCAGCCTCCTGAGTAGCTGGGATTACAGGCGCATGCCACCATGCCTGGCTAATTTTTGTATTTTTTGTTTTTTTAGTAGAGATGGGGGTTTCACCATGTTGGTAAGGCTGGTCTCGAACTCTTGACCTCGTGAGCCACCCACCTCGCCCTCCCAAAGTGCTGGGATTGCAGGTGTGAGCCACCGCGCCTGGCCCCCTCATTCTTCTAACTTTTAAGCCACGGTAAATTTTACCAGTTTGATTTTTTTTTTTTGTTTTTCAATGGCTATTAATAGATTGAATTGGTTGGAAGGGAAGAATGGGATCAGGAGTAATGAATGAGATACTATAAAGAGTTTAGTTGATTCCATAACTGTTACAAATTATACAGTTGAAGGCTACTCTTAGAGTTGGGTGGTACAAAGAGTTTATATACTCATCCTCCATCTTTACCCTGCATATTTTAGAGAAAAAAGGGGATTACCCTAATTATTACTAATATATCACACAGAAATGTTACAAGATAGATGAATGCTAATGGCACTTTGAAATGCTTGGAAGAAAAAGGACATGAATTTAAGTCAGCAGTATTGAATTACAATACCTTGAGAGACAGGAACATAATATTCTACGTGGCTATACACAGAAGAAATAAAGCAAGCTTTATCCCTTAAGCTTCTACACTGTAATAAAATAAGGGGCAGAGTATATTAAATACAGCATTATTATTTCATACTTGGCCTGCATAATGTCAAGTCACAAAATTATAATGTCACTACAGGTTATTGCTGAGGGATAATTAAATCACAATGAAATGACTAGTGTACTTATACCTCCATAGAAAACATGAAACTTGAATAATGGGATTTTAGGACATTTTTATTTTTATTTTTTGAGGTGGAGTTTCACTCCGTCACCCATGCTGGAGTGCAGAGGCACAATCTTGGCTCACTTCAACCGCTGCCTCCCAGGTTCAAGCAATTCTCCGGCCTCAGCCTCCCAAGTAGCTGGGATTACAGGTGCTTGCCACCATGCCCGGCTACTTTTTGTATTTTTAGTAGAGATGGGGTTTCACCATCTTGGCCAGGCTGGTCTCCAACTCCTGACCTCAACTGATCTCCCTGCTTTGGCCTCCCAAAGTGCTGGGATTACAGGTGTGAGCCACTGTGCCCAGTGACCATTTTTAATAAATATATGTATTTGTTTCTCAATTATAAAAGGACAACATGCTGCTTGTAAAAAGAACTTGAAGAATCAGGTGTTAGAAAGTAAAGACAAAAGTCTGTTCTCTACATTGCCTCTCACTTCACACATCCTATGGCAACCTGTAGTGTATATTTGTTTATTTTAAATAGAAAAATTTTAAATAAGGGATAGAAAATCTAATGTTTCTGAAATTTGGGATAAAATATGTAAAATAACCAAATTATTTATTGGCCAAGAGGTTTCAATGGATGGAAACTGAAAGTTAAAGAAAATCTATAAGAAAGATCTCTGGAACTTTAAGATTTTGAAAAGCAATCCTGGACTGCAAGGATGTTTCATTTCTTGTAGAAATGTCAGTTTGATTTAAAATTGAGAATCTCTGAGGCACTTTAAAAACCAATAATCGAGATTGTAATTTTGATAAAATCTGCTCCAATCACTTCAAAATTAAATCTGTGTATGCCTCCATGTGTGTGCCCACAGCACCCCAAACTTAATCCATCATAGACCTTATCACATGGTCCCTGATTTATGATGGCTTTGACTTTATGATGGTGTGAAGCAATGTGCATTTGGTGGAAACTGTACTTTGAATTTTGATCTGTTCCTGGGTTAGCAATATGCAGTACAATACTCTCTGTCGATGTTGGGCAGCAGCAGCAAGCCACAGCTCTCAGCCAGCCACACATCATGCAGGTAAACAACACTCCCCTGTGTACTGTGTGACTGGCGTTTCTTGGACATTGTGTTTTGTGCTTTTGCATCCTGTCATGTTTACAGTATACTCATCTATGCCTCCTGCTTCTGGTGAGAAGAAGAGGAAGGCAATTACTCTTCAGATGAAACTCAAGATAATTGCCCTACATGAAGGCAGCAAGCGATTAATGGCCATTGCACAAGAGTTGGGACTTTTCATGATCCATGATGTCAACCATCTTAAAGGATAAGAAGTGAATCAGTGAGGCAGTGAAATAGTCAGCATTAGTTAAATCCACTATCATCACGAAGAAAAGAGCTTGGCTGATTGATAATACGGAAAAATTACTTTTCATGTGGATGTAAGACCAGATATAGACGGGCATACTACTTACTGATGATGCCAGCTAGGGCAAGAAGTGTTTTTGATTACACTAAAAGAGTGAATGAATGTGTTGATGATCCTATGTATACACAAGTGTTTATGTCAAGTCATGGCTGATTCTAGTGCTTCAAAAGGCATCATAATTTTCTTAATGTGAAGGTCAGCAGAGAGGCAGCAAGTGCTGATACTGAATGTGTCAAAGCTTTTAGGAAGAGCTGTAGAGGATAATTGTGGATAATAAATACTCCCCAGGACAAATATTTTGTGTCAATAAAATAAGGTTGCTCTGGGAGCATATGCCAGAGCATACACACATTTATCAAGAACTTAAGGCATTCAGGTTGTGTAATGCTGCTTTTGGGTGGAAATGTTGCAGGGTTCAAATTAAAGCTTTTCCTAATTTACAACTCAGGGAACCTAAGAACACTGAACAAGTGAGCAAGCATTCACTTCTCATTTATTATACCATAACAAGAAACCCTGGAGGACCTCAGCATTGTTTGAAGACTGGCTTTTGAACTTGTTTTTATTCCACAGGCAAGAGAATTTTGTAAGCAAAAAACCACTTCATTCAATATTTTTTATTTTTAGAGAGCCAGAGTCTTGCTCTGTCACCCAGGCTGGAGTGCAGTGACATGATCATAGCTCACTGTAACCTTGAATTCCTGGACTCAAATGATCCTCCTGGCACAGCCTCCCAAGTAGCTACGACCACAATACACACCAGAACACTCGACTGATTTTTTAAAAATTTTTTATAGAGTCAAGGTCTTACTATGTTGCCCAGGCTGGTCTCAAACTCCTAGCCTCAAGCAATCCTCCCACCTCAGCTTCCCAGAGCACTAGGATTACAAGCGTGAACCATTGTACCTGGCCCCATTCAAGATTCTTCTGATCTTAGACAGTGCTCCAGGGCACCCACAGCATATAGGTGACATGCATCCTTAAGAAAAGTTATGAATTTGCTGCCAAATACAACCACACTTATTCAACCAGTGGACCAAGGCACATTAGCTGCATTCAAAGCACTCTATTTATGCCAGGCATTTTCTCAGGCTGTTGAAGTGAATGAATCTGGCTGAATGCTCCTAGAGGTTTGGAAAAGTTTTAACATTCTAAATGCTATCCAGAATATCACTGGGGCATGGGAAGAAGTCACGCAGCAATGCATGAATGGCATTTGGAAAAAAGTTTTGAAGACGTGAACACATTCAAAGGCCTTAGCAAGATTCTGCTGTTGATGAAACAGTAACAAGATACTAGTGCTTGGAGAACAGCTAGAATTGGACATTGGTGAAGAGAATATTTATGAGCTTCTTGGCATTGAAACTGAAGAGCTTTCCAATGAGGAGATGATCAAACTGGAGGAAGAAAGAAATTGAGTAAGAGGAAGAAGTTGTACCTGAGGCACCAAGAAAGTTAACGGCAAAGAAACTGGCAGAGATATTTGTCACTATCAGCAGTGTCATTCAGAAGTTAAAAGAAAGGGATGTCATTATTCACAGGAGCTGACATGCAGTTCAGGATGCTTTTGCTTGCTATAAAGAAATATATAATGAGGGGCGGAGCAAGATGGCCGAATAGGAACAGCTCCAGTCTCCAACTCCCAGTGCGAGCGACACAGAAGACTGGTGATTTCTGCATTTTCAACTGAGGTACTGGGGTCATCTCACTAGGGAGTGCCGGACAATCGGTGCTGGTCAGCTGCTGCAGCCCGACCAGCGAGAGCTGAAGCAGGGTGAGGCATCGCCTCACCTGGGAAGCACGAGGGGGAAGGGAGTCCCTTTTCCAAGCCAGGGGAACTGAGACACACAACACCTGGAAAATCGGGTAACTCCCACCCCAATACTGTGCTTTAAGCAAACGGGCACACCAGGAGATTATGCCCACCCCTGGCCGGGAGGGTCCCACGGCCACGGAGCCTCCTTCATTGCTAGCACAGCAGTCTGCGATCTAACCGCAGGGCAGCAGCGAGGCTGGGGGAGGGGCACCCGCCATTGCTGAGGCTTAAGTAGGTAAACAAAGCCGCAGGAGAGCTCGAACTGGGTGGAGCTCACAGCAGCTCAAGGAAACCTGCCTGTCTCTGTAGACTCCACCTCTGGGGACAGGGCACAGCTAAACAACAACAAAAATAGTAGCAGAAACCTGCGCAGATGCAAACGACTCTGTCTGACAGCTTTGAAGAGAGCAGTGGATCTCCCAACACGGAGGTTGAGATCTGAGAAGGGACAGACTGCCTGCTCAAGTGGGTCCCTGACCCCTGAGTAGCCTAACCGGGAGACATCCCCCACTAGGGGCAGTCTGACACCCCACACCTCACAAGGTGGAGTACACCCCTGAGAGGAAGCTTCCAAAGTAAGAATCAGACAGGTACACTCGCTGTTCAGCAGTATTCTATCTTCTGCAACCTCTGCTGCTGATACCCAGGCAAACAGGGTCTGGAGTGGACCTCAGGCAATCTCCAACAGACCTACAGCTGAGGGTCCGTACTATTAGAAGGTAAAACTATCAAACAGGAAGAACAACTATACCAAAACCCCATCAGTATGTCACAATCATCAAAGACCAGAGGCAGATAAAACCACAAAGATGGGGAAGAAGCAGGAAAGAAAAGCTGGAAATTCAAAAAATAAGAGCGCGTCCCACCCTGCAAAGGAGCGCAGCTCATCGCCAGCAATGGATCAAAGCTGGTCAGAGAATGACTTTGACGAGATGAGAGGAGAAGGTTTCAGTCCATCAAACTTCTCAGAGCTAAAGGAGGAATTATGTACTCAGCGCAAAGAAACTAAAAATCTTGAAAAAAGAGTGGAAGAATTGATAGCTAGACTAATTAATGCAGAGAAGGTCATAAACGAAATGACAGAGATGAAAACCATGACACGAGAAATACGTGACAAATGCACAAGCTTCAGTAACCGACTCGATCAACTGGAAGAAAGAGTATCAGCGATTGAGGATCAAATGAATGAAATGAAGCGAGAAGAGAAACCAAAAGAAAAAAGAAGAAAGAAATGAACAAAGCCTGCAAGAAGTATGGGATTATGTAAAAAGACCAAATCTACGTCTGATGGAGGTGCCTGACAGTGAGGGGGAAAATGGAACCAAGTTGGTAAACACTCTTCAGGATATCATCCAGGAGAACTTCCCCAACCTAGTAGGGCAGGCCAACATTCAAATTTAGGAAATACAGAGAACACCACAAAGATACTCCTCCAGAAGAGCAACTCCAAGACACGTAATTGCCAAATTCACCAAAGTTGAAATGAAGGAAAAAATCTTAAGGGCAGCCAGAGAGAAAGGTCGGGTTACCCACAAAGGGAAGCCCATCAGACTAACAGCAGACCTCTCTGCAGAAACTCTACAAGCCAGAAGAGAGTGGGGGCCAATATTCAACATTCTTAAAGAAAAGAATTTTAAACCCAGAATTTTATATCCAGCCAAATTAAGTTTCATAAGTGAAGGAGAAATAAAATCCTTTACAGATAAGCAAATGCTTAGAGATTTTGTCACCACCAGGCCTGCCTTACAAGAGACCCTGAAGGAAGCCCTAAACATGGAAAGGAACAACCAGTACCAGCCATTGCAAAAACATGCCAAAATGTAAAGACCATCGAGGCTAGGAAGAAACTGCATCAACTAACGAGCAAAATAACCAGTTAATATCATAATGGCAGGATCAAGTTCACACATAACAATATTAACCTTAAATGTAAATGGACTAAATGCTCTAATTAAAAGACACAGACTGGCAAACTGGATAAAGAGTCAAGACCCATCAGTCTGCTGTATTCAGGAGACCCATCTCACATGCAGAGACATACATAGGCTCAAAATAAAGGGATGGAGGAAGATCTACCAAGCAAATGGAGAACAAAAAAAAGCAGGGGTTGCAATCCTAGTCTCTGATAAAATAGACTTTAAACCATCAAAGATCAAAAGAGACAAAGAAGGCCATTACATAATGGTAAAGGGATCAATTCAACAGGAAGAGCTAACTATCCTAAATATATATGCACCCAATACAGGAGCACCCAAATTCATAAAGCAAGTCCTTAGACACTTACAAAGAGACTTAGACTCCCATACAATAATAATGGGAGACTTCAACATTCCACTGTCAACATTAGACAGATCAAGAAGACAGAAAGTTAACAAGGATATCCAGGAATTGAACTCATCTTTGCACCAAGCGGACCTAATAGACATCTATAGAACTCTCCACCCCTAGTCAACAGAATATACATTCTTCTCAGCACCACATCGCACTTATTCCAAAATTGACCACATAATTGGAAGTAAAGCACTCCTTAGCAAATGTAAAAGAACAGAAATTATAACAAACTGTCTCTCTGACCACAGTGCAATCAAACTAGAACTCAGGACTAAGAAACTCAATCAAAACCGCTCAACTACATGGAAACTGAACAACCTGCTCCTGAATGACTACTGGGTACATAACGAAATGAAGGCAGAAATAAAGATGTTCTTTGAAACCAATGAGAACAAAGATACAACATACCAGAATCTCTGGGACACATTTAAAGCAGTGTGTAGAGGGAAATTTATAGCACTAAATGCCCACAAGAGAAAGCTGGAAAGATCTAAAATTGATACTCTAACATCACAATTAAAAGAACTGGAGAAGCAAGAGCAAACACATTCAAAAGCTAGCAGAAGGCAAGAAATAACTAAGATCAGAGAAGAACTGAAGGAGATAGAGACACAAAAAACCCTCCAAAAAATCAATGAATCCAGGAGTTGGTTTTTTGAAAAAATCAACAAAATTGATAGACCGCTAGCAAGACTAATAAAGAAGAAAAGAGAGAAGAATCAAATAGACGCAATAAAAAATGATAAAGGGGATATCACCACCGACCCCACAGAAATACAAACTACCATCAGAGAATACTATAAACACCTCTACGCAAATCAACTAGAAAATCTAGAAGAAATGGATAATTTCCTGGACACTTACACTCTTCCAAGACTAAACCAGGAAGAAGTTGAATCACTGAATAGACCAACAGCAGGCTCTGAAATTGAGGCAATAATTATTAGCCTACCAACCAAAAAAAGTCCAGGACCAGATGGATTCACAGCCGAATTCTACCAGAGGTACAAGGAGGAGCTGATACCATTCCTTCTGAAACTATTCCAATCAATAGAAAAAGAGGGAATCCTCCCTAACTCATTTTATGAGGCCAACAGCATCCTGATACCAAAGCCTGGCAGAGACACAACAAAAAAAGACAATTTTAGACCAATATCCCTGATGAACATCGAAGCAAAAATCCTCAATAAAATACTGGCAAACTGGATTCAGCAGCACATCAAAAAGCTTATCCACCATGATCAAGTGGGCTTCATCCCTGGGATGCAAGGCTGGTTCAACATTCGCAAATCAATAAACGTGATCCAGCATATAAACAGAACCAAAGACAAGAACCACATGATTATCTCAATAGATGCAGAAAAGGCTTTTGACAAAATTCAACAGCCCTTCATGCTAAAAACGCTCAATAAATTCGGTATGATGGAACGTACCTCAAAATAATAAGAGCTATTTATGACAAACCCACAGCCAATATCATACTGAATGGGCAAAAACTGGAAAAATTCCCTTTGAAAACTGGCACAAGACAGGGATGCCCTCTCTCACCACTCTTATTCAACATAGTGTTGGAAGTTCTGGCTAGGGCAATCAGGCAAGAGAAAGAAATAAAGGGTATCCAGTTAGGAAAAGAAGAATTCAAAGTGTCCCTGTTTGCAGATGACATGATTGTATATTTAGAAAACCCCATTGTCTCAGCCCAAAATCTCCTTAAGCTGATAAGCAACTTCAGCAAGTTTCAGGATACAAAATCAATGTGGAAAAATCACAAGCATTCTTATACACCAGTAATAGACAGACAGAGAGCCAAATCATGAATGAACTCCCACTCACAATAGCTTCAAAGAGAATAAAATACCTAGGAATCCAACTTACAAGGGATGTAAAGGACCTCTTTAAGGAGAACTACAAACCACTGCTTAGTGAGATAAAAGAGGACACAAACGTATGGAAGAACATACCATGCTCATGGATAGGAAGAATCAATATCGTGAAAATGGCCATACTGTCCAAGGTTATTTATAGATTCAATGCCATCCCCATTAAGCTACCAATGACTTTCTTCACAGAATTGGAAAAAGCTGCTTTAAAGTTCATATGGAGCCAAAAAAGACCCTGTATTGCCAAGACAATCCTAAGCCAAAAGAACAAAGCTGGAGGCATCATGCTACCTGACTTCAAACTATACTACAAGGCTACAGTAACCAAAACAGCATGGTACTGGTACCAAAACAGAGATATAGACCAATGGAACAGAACAGAGCCCTCAGAAATAATACCACACATCTACAGCCATCTGATCTTTGACAAACCTGAGAGAAACAAGAAATGGGGAAAGGATTCCATATTTAACAAATGGTGCTGGGAAAATTGGCTAGCTATAAGTAGAAAGCTGAAAGTGGATCCTTTCCTTACTCCTTATACGAAAATTAATTCAAGATGGATTAGAGACTTAAATGTTAGACCTAATACCATAAAAACCCTAGAAGAAAACCTAGGTAGTACCATTCAGGACATAGGCATGGGCAAGTACTTCATGTCTAAAACACCAAAAGCAATGGCAACAAAAGCCAAAATTGACAAATGGGATCTAATTAAACTAAAGAGCTTCTGCACAGCAAAAGAAACTACCATCAGAGTGAACAGGCAACCTACAGAATGGGAGAAAATTTTTGCAATCTACTCATCTGACAAAGGGCTAATTTCCAGAATCTACAAGGAACTCAAACAAATATACAAGAAAAAAACAAACAACCCCATCCAAAAGTGGGGAAAGGATATGAACAGACATTTCTCAAAAGAAGACATTCATACAGCCAACAGACACATGAAAAAATGCTCATCATCACTGGCCATCAGAGAAATGCAAATCAAAACCACAATGAGATACCATCTCACACCAGTTAGAATGGCAATCATTCAAAAGTCAGGAAACAACAGGTGTTGGAGAGGATGTGGAGAAATAGGAACACTTTTACACTGTTGGTGGGATTGTAAACTAGTTCAACCATTATGGAAAACAGTATGGCAATTCCTCAAGGATCTAGAACTAGATGTACCATATGATCCAGCCATCCCACTACTGGGTATATACCCGAAGGATTATAAATCATGCTGCTATAAAGACACATGCACACGTATGTTTATTGCGGCACTATTCACAATAGCAAAGACTTGGAATCAACCCAAATGTCCATCTGTGACATACTGGATTAAGAAAATGTGGCACATATACACCATGGAATACTATGCAGTCATAAAAAAGGATGAGTTTGCATCCTTTGTAGGGACATGGATGCAGCTGGAAACCATCATTCTTAGGAAACTATCACAAGAACAGAAAACCAAACACCGCATGTTCTCACTCATAGGTGGGAACTGAACAATGAGATCACTTGGACTCGGGAAGGGGAACATCACACACTGGGGCCCATTATGGGGAGGGGGGACGGGGGAGGGATTGCATTGGGAGTTATACCTGATATAAATGATGAATTGATGGGTGCTGACGAGTTGATGGGTGCAGCACACCAACATGGCACAAGTATACATATGTAACAAACCTGCACGTTATGCACATGTGCCCTAGAACTTAAAGTATAAAAAAAGAAAAAGAAAGAAATATATAATGAAAAGGAGAAGCAAACTGTAGTACAAACCTGATGTCAGCCAGGCTGGTGGCTCACACCTGCAATCCCAGCACTTTGGGAGGCCAAGGTGGTGGGTGGATCACTTGAGGTCAGGAGTTCAAGACCAGCCTGGCCAACATGGTGAAACCCCACCTCTACTAAAAATACAAAAATTAGCCGGGTGTGGTTGGGCACCCCTGAGTCCCAGCTACTCGAGAGGCTGAGGCAGGAGAATCTCTTGAACCTGGGAAGTGGAGGTTGCAGTGAGCTGAGATTGCACCACTGCACTCCAGCCTGGGTGAACGAGCAAGACTCTGTCTCAAAAAAAAAAAAAAAAAAAATTAAAATTTAAAAATTAGAAAAAATACCTTGATGTCTTCCCAAAGAACTCTATGCCTGCTAAACCATTAACAAGTATCAATGCCCCAGTGCCTTTTCTAAACTAATCTCAGGCCTCATCAGAAGAGAAATTGATGACCCTGTTGCAGTAGCATCCCCATCATCAGCAATTAATTTTAGTTAATGCTTCAAACGTTCTTCAGGCCCAGTATGCATTCACCTGTGTACATTACTTAAGTGTGAGTACCCATACAGCTATCCTGGTTTTAACTTTCAGTACAATACTCAGTAAATTACATGAGATATATTCAACACTTTAGTATAAAATGGGCTTTGTGTTAGAAGATGTTGCCCAACTGTAGGCTAGTGTAAGCATGCTGAGCACATTTGAGGTAGGCTATGCTAAGCTATGAAGTTTATTTTAATAGGTTAGGTGCATTTTTAACTTATGATATTTTCAACTTACAATGGGTTCTTGGAATGAACACATCATAAGCATCCATATTACAATTACAATCACTCTTTGATCTCATGGACTAGGGACTGTATCTTGTTTACTAGTAGATTTCCAGAGTCTAGTGCATTATATAGCAAATATAATAAGTGGTCACTAAATGGTTTTGGGAGAAAGAGGATACAGGATGAGGTACAGCATCTCATCATTCTGAGGAATGCAGTTTCTATTGGGTATACGGTAGTGAGAAAATTATTTCTTTAGGTTGTCTTAAATTATCTTCAAAGAAAAAAATTTGTATAGGTTGTTGTCTTTTCCTTAATGATTTTTCCGGAATGCACTGGTCCTCAGTGTTAAAGCTCAGACAGGATTGAGTTTTAACCTTTTTGTATCCTTGTTTTAGTTACGAATAAGTGTCCTAGATTAGGGTTTTTGTTGGCCAGTGTCCTGCATTCTGAGGTAACTCCCCAAGTGAAATTTAGGTTCTAAGACTGTGACAAAACTGACTTGTTAGCACTGTTTACACTAAGCACTTGATTCTCTACTACATAATTTCCTTCTGGACTAATTTTACAGTTCTCACCAATCCCAAATTCATTCCTGAAATGCTTAGAGGGAATATGTGGAAGATTTTTCTGGCAGAGAAAATTTACAAGAGAAGAAGTTCTCATCAATTTTCTTCTCCAGTGATTATAAATAAGCTATTTTAAAGAAGAGTGTAAAAGGCTTTATAGAAGAGATTTAGTAGATTTAATACTCAGAAATTTAATATTCAGAAATCATGGCTCTAGTACATAGGTGCTATGATCTCTATCGTTACACAGATGAGCAGTTGTAATTCTGAATACACAGGTTCATGAAAAGTCCTTTGAGAATCAGGATTTTTTCTAAAAATTGGAATCCTGGGCCAGGTGCAGTGGCTCACAGCTGTAATCCTACCACTTTGGGAGGCTGAGGCAGGTGGATCACCTGAGGTCAGGAGATTTAGACAGGCCTGGCAAACATGGCGAAACCCTGTCTCTACTAAAAATACAAAAATTAGCTGGGTGTGATGGCATACACCTGTAATTCCACCTACTCGGGAGGCTGAGATAGGAGAATCAGTTGAACACAGGAGGGGGAGGTGGCAGTGAACTGATATCATGCCATTGCACTCCAGCCTGAGTGACAGAGTGAGACTCCGACTCAAAAAGAGAAGCCAGGATAGCACTCGTACTTGCAAGACTGTAGTGAACAACTTGAGGAGCATTTGCTGCATTTTGTCACATTATAATTAAAACAGCCTGAATTTCTTTCTTTTAGGACAAAACAAATTTTATTTAGAGATATTTATTCAACATTAAGGGGTAAATAGAGCAAAGAAGGACAAAACATAGGCATTAATATGTTAAAATTGCTAATGTTATGTGTTGAATTAATGGATGAATTATTCCATTATGAACGTTTGCTAGGGAGATTTAGTTTTCAGTTCTAGTCTTTTATTATTTACCACTATTTCTAAATTTAATTTTTTCATATTTTCAGAAATGTCCTCAACATACTTCGTTTATGCCCAAATAAATTCTAATTCTTCACTTTTTTTGTGACTGACAGAAGATGACCAGTGTTTGCTGGCATATATCTGGAAGCATTTTGGAAGGAATGACAAAAGAAGTAGTTTAGTTTTTTGTTGTTGAAGAGGCATTAAATTAATCTCAATAATTACTTCAGGATAAGGTGATATGATATATGATTTCAGGGAATTGAAAGAGTCTAGGTTTTGCCTCCTCAAATGGAATCTGTCAAGCGTTTTCAGCAATGAAGAGCTTTTTGCTGTGCTCCTATAGCAGTTTTTCATAACCCTATTACAGTGGCTGTCACATTAACTTGTAGTTGTTTATACAATCATTCCTCCATTCAGCAGGTATTTTCATGAGTGCCTGCCATGTGTCAGGCATGGACCTTGGTGCTGCAGATAAAGTTGAGAACACAGAGACAAGATCGTTGCTCTCTAGACCGGGCACAGTGGCTCACACCTGTAATCCCAGCACCTTGGTAGGCCTAGGTGGGCAGATCACCTAAGGTCAGGAGTTTGAGACCAGCCTGGCCAACATGGTGAAAATTAGCTGGGCATGGTGGTACGTGCCTGTAATCCCAGATACTCGGGAAACTGAGGCAGGAGAATCACTTGTGGAGGTTGCAGTTAGCTGAGATCAGACCACTGTACTCCAGTCTGGGTGACAGAATGAGACTCCCATCTCAAAAAAAAAAAAAAAAAGGATCATTGCTCTCTTGAAGCTTTAGTAGGGAGAGGCCAATAAAAAAGAGAACACATAACAAGTCATTTGCTTTCAGGTTGAAATAGGAATTAGGAAGATGTTAGAACAGAAGAAGTATGGGACACAGAGTCCTGGGGCAGGGGCAACATTGGGTAGGATGGTCGAGAGAGACCCTCTTGAGGAGGCAACATTTGAGCGAGTCCTGAATGATAAGGAGTCGGTGGTACAGAGATTTGATAGAAGGGCATCTCAGGCAGAAGAAATGGCCAGGTGCAAAGTCTACAAGCAGCAATGAAATTGTATTTAAGAATGTATATAAGGAATACGCTAGAAAGCCAGTGTGCCTGGAGAGGAAAGAGCGAAGGAAAGAGAAATAGAAGATAAAATAAAGGAGGTAGGCAGAGGCCAGAAGGCAGAGATTTAATTCTAAGTGATAACGGTGGGATATTGAGTTTTTAGCAAGGGAGTAACAATCTGATTTATGCTTTTAGAAGATCACATTAGCTATTATATGGGGAATGATTGCAGAGGGCAAGAGTAGAAGCCAGGAAACCAGTTAGGAGGCAAAGTAGTCAGGGAGAGATGGTGATGACTTGGATAAAGGTGGAAATGGTGGAAATAAGAACAGATTTGATTGATTTGGAGTTTATTTTGAAAGCAGACTGGATAGTGTAGCAGGACTAGCCACAGACAAAACCTCTCAGACACCGAGATAGTGAAGGGAGTGGCTTTAATCAGCTGGGAGCATCAGCAGGCTAGCGTCTTAAAATCCGAGCTCGTCAGGTGCTTAACTTTTGTCCCTTTTAAGGGCTCACAACTCTAAGGGGGTCCGCGTGAGAGGGTTGTGATCGATTGAGCAAGCCAGGGGGTGCGTGACAGGGGCTGCAAGCACCAGTGGTCAGAGTGAAACAGAACAGAAAGGGAGGTTTCACAATGTCCTTCCATACATGTCTGGAGTCTATAGATAACAACCAGTTAGATCAGCGGTCGATTTTTAACTACCAGGCTTAGATCAGGCAGGCCCAGGCCTGGTTTTGGATCTGGTTCCTTAGTTTCGGGTCTGGTTCCTAGGCGCGGGGCTACCTGCCTTTTGTTTTGCTTTCCTTTCCTTTTTTGAGTATAAAACAATATAAAACAGTATGAGAGGGTCTGTCTCTCTTCTCTCAGTAGCACCAGCTGAGGGATTGTATGTTTGAAAGAGAAAATTTGGTTTTTGGCTTGGGCAGCTGGGTCTATGGTGGTACCACTTACTGAGCTAGGGAAAAGTAGGTGAAGGGCTGAGTGTAGAGAGAAAATAATTTCTACCCATCTGCGAAATTGAGATTTTCTTGAGAGAGGGCAAAGTGAGGTTCCAAAAGGTTAAGAACATGGACACAGGCCCTGCAGATAGAACCAGGACTTCGATACAGGCAGTCTGGCTCTGAAGCTTGCCCCCTTGCTTGTTTGGCTTCATGGTTAGAATTACAGACTAGAGTCTAGGAG
This sequence comes from Piliocolobus tephrosceles, assembly GCF_002776525.5. NCBI lineage: Eukaryota > Metazoa > Chordata > Mammalia > Primates > Cercopithecidae > Piliocolobus > Piliocolobus tephrosceles. Next base: position 89,516,801 of record NC_045436.1, read on the forward strand.
GAAGGGCATTCAAGGCAAAGGAAGCCATGGCCAAAGGTGTAGAAGCCACCAAAGAGTGAAATATTTGGAGCAGCAGTTTAGGACTTGGTAAAGAATTATCATGTAGGACCTGTTAGGTAGGGTCTTAGAGATATTTAGATTATGTTTTATTCTTCATCTCCCTAAATTAAAATTCAGTCAGTCCTCCTTAGAACTTTTATTTTTTTCTTATTTTTTTATTTTTATTTTTATTTTCTTGAGATGGAGTCTTGCTCTATCCCCCAGGCTGGAGTGCAGTGCTGCAATCTTGGCTCACTGCAAGCTCTGCCTTCTGGGTTCAAGTGATTCTCCTCCCTCAGCCTTAAGAGCTTAGGTTAGAGCTTTTTGTCCAGCCTAGACTGTTTACTAGAAATTTGATTTGAGGAATGTGAAAATATAGGAATAAAAATCAGTGTTTTTTCTATTGTCTTACTCAACAACAATCAATACAGAAGACTTCTGTGACCTCTAGTCACCAAGAATTGAATGTAGATTTCTCCCCACCAGCCATCAATCAGTTAATTCTGCAATGGATACCAGCTGGGCATCCTCTAATTCAATTCGATTCTGACACTATATACCTGAAGATAGCTTCCCACGCTAATCTAAAGACCCTAGTTGTTTTACCTGTGCTTCTGACTGACTATAAATCAGGATTCCTACTGTCCTCTCCTCGGGTTCTATTAATTTACTAGAGTGGCTCACAGAAAACTCAAGGAAACACATCTACTGGTTTATTATAAAGGATATTACAAAGGATACAGATGGAGATATGCATAGGGCAAAGCATGTGGGAAGGGTGTGGCACTACCATCCCTCTCTGTGGATGCCACCCCCAGGAGCATCTATATGTTCAACTACCTGGAAGCTCTCCAAATGCAGTCCTTTTGGATTTTTAGGGAAGCTTTACGTAGGAATGATTCATTAAACCTTTGGCCACTGGTGATCAACTTAACTTCAGCCTCTCTCCCACTTCCTGGAGAATGGGTGGTGGGGCTGAAAGTCCCAACACTCTAATCCTGCCTTGGTCCTTCTAATGAGTAGCCCCTGTCCTGAAGCCACCTAGGAGCTGGCAGCTATCAGTCAACACATTGGATATAGAAAGACACTTATCACTTTAAAGATTCCAGGGATTTTAAGAGCTCCTGCCAGGAAACAGGGATGTAGACCAAATATATATTTCACAGTATCACAGGAAACATAGCTGCTTTTTTTCTTTTTATCAGATTAAAAAAGAATCCTTGCTGGGTGCGGTGGCTTCTGCCTGTAATCCCAGCTACTTGGGGGGCTGAAGTAGGAGCGTCACTTGAGGCAGGTCAGTTCAAGACGAGCCTGGTCAACATAGCGAGACCTCGTCTCTGAAAAAATAAAATAAAAAACCATCAGCCACATTTCGTGGTGCAAGCCTGTAGTCCCAGCTACTCGAGAGGCTGAGGTGAGAGGATCACTTGAGCCCAGGATTTGGAGGCTACAGTGAACTAGATCATACCTCTACATTCCAGCCTGGGTGACAAAGTGAGACCCCATCTCTTAAAAAAATTATTTCTTCATTATCTAAATTGTTTTTTCCTTTGGAGTTTTTTTCAGTCAGATAATGTAAATCAGATGATACATAAATGGTCTGGCTGCAAAATTGTTTTTTTGTTTGTTTGTTTTGTTTTTTTTTTTTTTTGAGATAGAGTTTTTGCTCTTATTGCCCAGGCTGCAGTGCAATGGTGCAATCTTGGCTCACCGCAACCTCTGCCTCCTGGGTTCAAGCAATTCTTCTGCCTCAGCCTCCCGAGTAGCTGGGATTACATGCATGCGCCACCACACCCAGCTAATTTTGCATTTTTAATAGAGACAGAGTTTCTCCGTGTTGGTCAGGCTGGTCTCAAACACCCAACATCAGATGATCTGCCTGCCTCGGTCTCCCAAAGTGCTGGCAATACAGGTGTGAGCCACCGTGCCTGGCCCACCAAATTGTTTTTTTATTCTTGCATTAAATGTACTGTCTTTCCTGGACTTCCTGTTATACAAGCTGACTCACTATTTGAAGAGTCCTTGAGCTTCACCATTTCACAGACCTGACAACATACAGAATTCTTTTCGATTCTTTATATGATAGTTTATTCTCTTTTTCACCTTTTCTGCCTGGATATTCAATTTCTGGACAGAAGTCAGTGGCACCTCAGATGGGATCAAGCTAGTATAATTTGCCATAGAGGATAATCTTTCAGAGGAAGCAAGTTATATAAATAATTTCTGCTCAATTAGAAACTGAGTATGCACCCAATCTGTACAGTTCTATTTGTTGTGATGTTTAACACCACACTACACACAGGCACTTGATTTGTGACTTCTGATGTCAACGCATTTCTAGTTTATGCACTTTACCCATCTCTTATGCTTTGTGACTCTAGGAATCTGCTTTTCAACTATCATACCTCTTTTTTTTTTTCACCTCCCAACATCAGAGAACTAGAGAGGAATGTGAAACTTCTTCATGTAGCTCTTTTTTATTCAGAAAATAAGTTACATAATAGACTGAAATTGAGTGCCTGTGGCATGTGTACTAAATATAGTGGTAAATATTAAATATCATTATATGCTTTGGACACAATACATGCTTGCAGGATTTTCCTTTAAAAAATGCAGTGCAAAGTGCAGTAAGGAAAAAAAGAGGAAGTATAGGTTCAGGGGAGTGCCAGTTATTAATTTATTATCTGTCAGCTCCAAATCTATGGTTCTTTGCTCTGCTTTGTGATACTGGAGTTGGACTCTGTCAACATTTCTCCTTTGCCAGCTGTGCAGCTTTAGGCTTTGTCAGTGCAGGACCTGGGGAGACAATGCATGGTGACGGCAGTAGATCAGTACTGTTCTTCCAGTTCTGGTTCACCTTCCTTTATTCAGCCCAGGAGTCCTCGCAGATCAACTTAAGCAGCACTCTCAGACCTTTCTCTCCCCATCTGTAGGCTGTTTCTCAGGTAGCTCCAGCCCAGTCTTCAGGCTGGTTTCCTCCCACCAAGACAGCTGGTCTAGAGAATAGCTTGATCCTGTTTACACCTTTGACAAACAGCAGGCTCCTCTTTGGTGCCAGTGCTTGTGTATTTCTCATGTCGCCAATAACCACACCCTCTTTGAAGAGGTCTGAATCTCAGCCTACATAAATGTTTAATAAGAGCACTAAAATCCAAAAAACAAAATTAAAATAATACATCCCGCCATTATTGAAATTTATTTAGAGCAGAGGTTAGTGTACTTTCTCTGTGACGGGCCATATAGTAAATATTTTAGATTTTCTGAACACATATGGTATCTGTTTCATTCTTCTTTTTTTTAAACAACATTTTGAAAAGATTTAAAAAAGTCTTAGCTCATGGGCCATGGTTTGCTGAACCCTGGTTCAGAGTATGAATAAAGTAAAATCTTACTTTTTTCAGCTAGAGAAATCTAAACTAAAATAGTGAGCAGTCTGAATTTTAGACTTATCATTTATTGCTGCATAACAAATCTCTCTAAAATTTAGTGGTTTAAGACAACAGTCATAATTTATTAGCTCTCACAGTTTCTGTGGGGCAGGAATTTGGAAGCAGATTGCCTAGGAGGTACCAGCTGAGTGTCTCAAATGAGGTTGTGGGTGCTGGTTAAAGTGGTGATGATTTTTTAGTTTTTAAATTTTTTATCTCTTTTATGTCTTGTGTCATTGCCAGTTTTTTTGGTTTGTTAGTTTTAGGCGGAGTCTCTCACACTGTTGCCCATTCTGGAGTGCAGTGGTGCGATCTCGACTCACTGCAACCTCCACCTCCTGGTTCAAGCTATTCTCTTGCCTCAGCCTCCCGAGTAGCTGGGATTACAGATGTGTACCACCATGCCTGGCTTATTTTTGTATTTTTAGTAGAGACAGGGTTTTGCCATGTTGGCCAGGCTGATCTCAAACTCCTGACCTCCAGTGATCCACCTGCCTTGGCCTCCCAAAGTGTTGGAATTACAGACGTGAGCCACTGCACCTGCCCTGTCATTGCCAATTTTTATGTCAGCACTATCTTGATAGGTATCAGGGTGGAATGGCCAAGTGAATGTCAAGTCCTGAGGCTGATATGTCAAAATAATGACTATGAAACTACAATACCTGTAAGGTGTGAGGTTAGAAAGTAGAGATGTAAGGAGGTGACATATGATAGAAATACATACATTGTATTATAGGAAGGGATCCAAAATGAAATGTATGACTATAAATTTATAACATTAGACGTGACAGAAGTGAAGAAATACCTATTGAAAAAATAAAATTTAAACCATTCCAGTTTTCAGATGAAGTCTTTTGTTTTGCATGTTTGCATGTATTTGGATAGAACATAATATTTTATAATGAATTCTTTTTCTTTTTTTTTTTTTTTTTTTGAGACGAAGTCTCACTCTGTCACCCAGGCTGGAGAGGAGTGGCGCAATCTTGGCTCACTGCAAGCTGTGCCTCCCGGGTTCACGCCATTCTCCTGTCTCAGCCTCCTGAGTAGCTGAGATTACAGGCACGCACCACCATGCCCAGCTAATTTTTTGTGTGTTTTTAGTAGAGACAGGGTTTCACAGTGGTAGCCAGGATGGTGTCAATATCCTGACCTTGTGATCTGCAGGCCTCGACCTCCCAAAGTGCTAGGATTACAGGCGTGAGCCACCGTGCCCAGCCTTTAATGAATTTTTAAATGAAACTATAACTACATCACTAAATATGCCCGAAGTAGAATAAACGTAAAGCATACTATGTGTTGATTTGCACGACTTGAATACAGTTGCCAACTGTGCTACCCCATGTGGCTCTCAGCCTTCTATCATTTCAGACACTCAGGCATCAAAGCAAGGAAGACAACTTTGTTAGCACCATCTGGCTAGACCGCCATGTAGATTCTCTTCCTTTGAGACCATGCTTGACAATAATTGGCTTAGGTTAGGAAAAAATTTGGTGTATGTTCTTATCTAATTGATACCCTCGCCCCATGTACAGCTTTTCTTCCTAAATTATTTCTTTCTCTGGGGCCCTATTACACTTTATTCTTTTTATTATCACACTTACTTTCATTGTATTATTCCTGTCCTAACTCTATTATTATAAAGAAATCTCACCAAGGAGAATTTAAATCTCATTTCAGAGGTCCAGTCCAGATTTAGCTGAGAATTCTGAAGAATAACATTCATACAGAAAATATATAGTCCATAAGTTTAATGAGTGATCATGCCATGCAGTTAGAATCCAGACAAAAAACAGAATGCTGTTGGCAACTTAGAAGTGTCTCCATGCTCCGTTTTAGTCACTACCTAAGCCCTGCAGTATTACCACCATTGTGACTTCCAACACTGTAGATTACTGTTACCTCTTTTTCAAATTTATATGAATGGAGTCTTACAACACATACTGTTTTGTATCTGTCTTTTTTGCTTAACTTTATGTTTGTGAGATTCAACCATGTTGTATTGTTACTCTATTCCATCTGATGAAGATGACATTATTTATTGTGTGGTAGGAGTTATTAAATTATTTTAGGCAGATAGAGAGGAAAAGGGGTCCTTGGGATGTTTCATTTTTAATGCAGCTCTTTTTAAGTGATTATACTTTAAGTTCTGGGATACATGTGCGAACGTGCAGGTTTGTTACATAGGTATATACATGTGCCATGGTGGTTTGCTGCCCCCATCAACCCGTCATCTACATTAGATATTTCTCCTAATGCTCTGTCCCCTAACACCCATCACCCCCTGATAGGCACTGGTGTGTGATGTTCCCCTCCCTGTGTCCATGGGTTCTCATTATTCAACTCCTACTTAGGACTTAGAACATGTGGTGTTTGGTTTTCTGTTCCTGTGTTTATTTGCTGAGAATGATGGCTTCCAGCTTCATCTATGTCCCTGCAAAGGACATGAACTCATTCTTTTTTATGGCTGCATAGTGTTCCATGGTATATATGTGCCACATATCTTTATCCAGTCTATCATTGATGGACATGTGGGTTGGTTCCAAGTCTTTGCTATTGTGAACAGTGCTGCAATAAACATACGTATGCATGTGTCGTTATAGTAGAATGATTTGTAATCCTTTGGGTATATACTCAGCACTTAGAGCCAGGCCAGCAAACCTTTAATATGCAAATGCCAGTCATTGGAAACTGGGTCCACCCAAACGTGGCAATTGTCACAGCCTTCTTGCCCTTGCCCCACGTGTTCCTGACAACATGGCCACCCCCACATATCCATGTGTGTAAAACATCATGGTGCACTGCATTTGTATATTAAAAGGCTAGGGTGGGAGGACCAGCCTTTTTGCAGGCTACGTAAATGACATGCCTGGTCAACCAATCCCCTCTGCCCTATGCAAATCAGACACCACCTTCTTCAGCCTCTATATATACCTGGCTAGTTTCTGCCCCACTTGGGGTCTCCTCTTTCGGCTTTGGAGTCTCCCTCCCTCTGTCTCTGTACAAGGGAGCTTCTTCCTTTTTTCTTCTCCCTTCCTTCTTGCCTCTTAACTCTCTGCCCCTTGAAACCACTCCATGTGTGTCCGTGTGTTCTCATCTAATTCAAGGTGAAACAAAAGCCCTGGTATTTCTCCACTCATCCGAGCCGTATCATTTGTACTGATGATGAAGATTTGTGTAGTTCTAGTTTTTGCTTATTATGAAAACTGCGGCTCTAAACTTTATGTTTGCCTTTTAAGAACATATGCAATTTATTATTTTGGTTTACACCTAGGAGTAGAATTTCTGGGTCATTAGGTATATGTGTATTTAAAGATACTGCCAGTTTTCCAAAGTGTGGTTGACACTCCCTACAGTAGCGTACAAAAGTTTCATTTTGAACATAGACTTTTAGTCTCAATCTAATTCCGGGACTGGGAATCTAATTGACCCAGCTTGGAGCAGGTGTCTGGTCAATTACAATGAGAGGATTAAAGGTCACATAGTACAGACATGGTTTTGGGAGACCCACCACTGCTACACTCTGGGTGGAAGTAGAGTCAATTTCTAAAACATAGGAGATGGTATGAACTGGGTAGATACCCTAAAAGGTTTCAATCACATATATACAAATTAGATGCACAAGGAGAGGCTCTGGCCTGGAGATACAGCTTCAAACCATCAGCAAGGTAATGTAGTTGAAGCAATGTGACTAGATGAGATTGCCCAAGGATACTGCTTAGAGTGAGATAAGAGAGGGTAGCCTCTGGTAGAACTCTGGAAGAAAACACCAACATTTAAAGGATGACAAGAAGAGGAATCTCTAAAGTAAACTGAGAAGGTATAATCAGAAATCCAAGGGAATGTGATGTCATGAAAATTAAGAAAGAGAATGGCCAGATGCAGTGGCTCACACCTGTAATCCCAGCACTTTAGGAGGCCGAGGCAGGCAGATCACCTGAGGTCAGGAGTTCGAGACCAGCCTGGCCAACATGGCAAAACCCCGTCTCTACTAAAAATACAAAAATTAGCCTGATATGGTGGTACCCACCTGTAATCCCAGCTACTTGAGAGGCTGAGGCAGGAGAATCACTTGAACCTGGGAGACAGAGGTTGCAGTGAGCCAAGATCGTGCCACTGCACTCCAGCCTGGGAGACAGAGCGAGACTCCATGTTAAAAAAAACAACAAAGATACTTCAGGGAAGAGAGAGTGATCAAAAGTGTTGATTGCTTCTGCAAGGTCAGCATTGAAAAGCTTTCATTTGATCTAGAGACCAGTAGTCCAGTGGCCTTTTGAGAGTAATTTTAGTGAAATGATGGGGCAGAAGCCAGATTGCAATGGGTAAGGAATGTGTGAAAGATGAGGAAATAGAGATAATAAATGTCACAACTCATTCAAGTCATTTAGCTACGGAAGAAAAGGGAAGCAGGCATAGAGAAAAGACAGAAGGCAGGAGAAGCTTGAGCAGGCTTACCTGCTGATGAGGAAGATGAAATTGAGAAAGATATTCAGTAAAGTAAGGTCACTTGGAAGGAGATAATGATCCCGAGCTGAGGGGAAATATGTCAACCTTATGAGGACACAGAAAGACTTCTTCCAGTGTAACCATAAGGGAGCAGGTAAAGATGGCTGGTTCTGTGGCTGAGTTTGAAAGAGGCTAGTCACTCACTACATACTAGGTGTTCAGTACAATTAGCTGAATTAATTGAGGACTAAATGACTTCATATAGGTATCTACCCAGAAGAAAAGAAGTCATTATATGAAAAAGATACTTGCACACACATTTATTGCAGCACAATTTGCAACTGCAAAAATATGGAACCAGCGCAAATGCCCATCAATCAACAAGTGAATAAAGAAAATGTAGTGTACACACACACCCACACACACACACAATGGAATATTACTCAGCCATAAAAAGGAATGAAATAATGGCATTTGCAACAACCTGGATGGAATTGTAGACTAATATTCTAAGTGAAGTAACTCAGGAATGGAAAACCAAACACTGTATGTTCTCATTCATAAGTGGGAGCTAAGCTGTGTTACATAAAGGCATAAGAATAATACAATGTACTTTGGGGACTCAGGGGAAAAGGGTGAGAGGGGTTGAGGGAATATACTACACATTGGGTACAGTGCTTCTTGGGTAATGAGTGCACCAAAATTTCAGAAATCACCACAAAGAACTAATTCATGTAACCAGATACCACCTGTTCCTAAAAACCATTGAAATAAAATATAAGTAAATTTTAAAAATGTTTAAAATGACTGTATATAGGCATACCTCAGATATATTGCAGGTTTGGTTCCAGACCACTACAATAAAGCAAGTCTTGCAATCAAATGAGTAACAACATTTTGTTTGTTTTTTTTTTTTTTTTTTTTTTTTTTTTGAGACGGAGTCTTGCTGTGTCTCCTGGGCTGGAGTGCAGTGGCCGGATCTCAGCTCACTGCAAGCTCCGCCTCCTGGGTTCACGCCATTCTCCTGCCTCAGCCTCCGGAGTAGCTGGGACTACAGGCGCCCACCACCTCGCCCGGCTAGTTTTTTGTATTTTTAGTAGAGACGGGGTTTCACCGTGTTAGCCAGGATGGTCTCGATCTCCTGACCTCATGATCCGCCCGTCTCGGCCTCCCAAAGTGCTGGGATTACAGGCTTGAGCCACCGCGCCCGGCCTCATTTTGTTTGTTTGTTTGTTTCCTAGTGCATATTGAAGTTATGTTTACAGGCTGGGGCCTGGCGGCTCACAGCTGTAATCCCAGCACTTTGGGAGGCCAAGGCAAGAGGATCACTTGAGCCCAGGAGTCTGAGACAAACCTGGGACAAAAAAAAAAAAATACAAAAATTAGCTGGGCATGGTGGCACATACCTGTAGTCCCAATTACTAGGGAGGCTGAGGTAGGAGGATCACTTGAACCCAGGAGGTCAAGGCTGCAGTGAACTGAGATCATGCCAATGCACTCCAGCCTGGGCAACAGAGTGAAACCTTGTCTCAAAAAGTTACATTTACTGAACTATAGTCTATTAAGTGTGCAATAGCATTATATCTAAAAAACAATATACATACATTAAGATACTTTATTGCTAAAAATGCTAGCAATCATCTGAGCCTTCATCAAGTCATAATCTTCTTGCTGCTAGAGGGTGTTGCCTCAATGTTGATGGCTGATGACTGATCAGGATGGCGGTTGCTGAAGGTTGGAGTGGCTGTGGCAGTTCCTTAAAACTAGAGAACCATGAAGTTTGCTGCATCAATCAACTATTCCTTTTATGATAGATTCTCTGTAGCATGTGATGTATTTGATAACATTTTACCCATAGAATTTTCTAAACTTCTTTCAAAATTGGAGTCATTCCCTCCAAACCCTGTCTTTGTTATTATTTGTTATTCCTTTGTTATTCCTTTGTTATTATTTCAGTGAAATTTACAGCATCTTCACCAAGAGTAGATTCCATCTCAAGAAACCACTTTTTTTACTCATTCGTATGAAGCAACCCCTCATCTGTGCAAGTTTCATTATGAGATTGCAGCAATTCAGTTCCATCTTCAGGTTCCACTTTTATTCTAATTCTCTTGCTATTTTTACCACATCTGCAGTTACTTCTTACACTGAAGTCTTGATCCCCTCAAAGTCATCCAATAGGGTTGGAATTAACTTCTTCAAAATTCCTGTTAATGTAGATATTTTGAGCCCCTCCCATGAATCATGAATATATTGAATGGCATGTAGAATGGTGAATCCTTTCCAGAAAGATCTCAATGTACTTTGCCAAGATTCATCAGAGGAATCACTATCTATGGCAGTTATAGCCTTACAAAATGCATTTCTTAAAGAAGACTTGAAAGTGTAAATTACTCCTTGATCCATGGACTTCAAACTGGATGTTGTGTTACCAGGCATGAAAATATAAATCTCCTTTTACATTTCCATCAGAACTCTTGGATGAACAGGTACATTGTCAGTGAGCAGTAATATTTTGAAAGGAATCCTTTTTTTAAATTATTATTATTATTATTATTATTATTTTCTGAGCAGTAGGTCTCAACAGTGGGCTTAAAATGTTCAGTAAACTGGTCTGGTGCAGTGACTCACACCTATAATCCCAGCACTTCAAGAGGCCAAGATGGGTGGATCACGAGGTCAGGAGTCTGAGACTAGCCTGGCCAACATGGTAAAACCGCATCTCTACTAAAAATACAGAAATTAGCCAGGCATGGTGGTGGGCCCCTGTTAGGCAGCTGCTCAGGAGGCTGAGGCAGGGGAATTGCTTGAACCTAGGAGGTAGAGGTTTCAGGGAGCTGAGATCGTGCTGTTGCACTACAGCCTGGGTGACAAGAGTGAAACTCCATCTCAAAAAATCAAAAAAAAAAAAAAAAAAAAAAAAAAAATTCAGTACACCATGCTGTAAACAGATATGCTGTCATCTAGGCTTTGTTGTTGCACTTATAGAACACAGGTAGAGTAGCTTTAGTGTAATTCTTAAGAGCCCTAGGATTTTCAGAATGGTTAATGAGCATTGGCTTCACCTTAAAGTCACCAGTTGCGTTATTAACCCCTGTCAGCCCCAATACAGCGTAATTTGCCTGTCCTTTGAAGCTCTGAAGCCTTGAAGCCAGGTGTCATGTGCATCTGTGTGAAGAGAGTCTACCAAACAGGCTTTGTGTGAGCAAGAAGGCTGTTTATTTCACCTGGGTGCAGGCAGGCTGAGTCTGAAAAAGGAGTCAGCAAAGAGTGGTGGGATTATCATTAGTTCTTATAGGTTTAGGATAGGCAGTGGAGTTAGGAGCAGTTTTTTTGTGGGCAGGGGGTGGATCTCACAAAGTACATTCTCAAGGGCGGGGAGAATATTACAAAGTACCTTCTTAAGGGTAGGGGAATATCACAAAGTACCTTATCACAAGGGCAGGGAGAATGTATTATCATAAGGTCAATTGATCAGTTAGGGTGGGCAGGAACAGAACACAATGGTGGAATGTCATCTTTTGTGATTCTTCAGTTGCTTCAGGCCATCTGCAGGTCACAGGGGATATGATGGCTTAGCTTGGGCTCAGAGGCCTGACACCAGGCATTGACTTTTCCTCTCTAGCTATGAAAGTCCTAGATGGCATCATCTTCTAACACAAGGCAGTATTGGAATCTGAAAATCTTTTGTTTAGTGTAGCCACCTTCGTCAGTGATCTTAGCTAGATCTTCTGGATAACTTGCTCCAGCTTCTACATCAGCACTTGTTGCTTCACCTTGTACTTTTATGACATAGAGATGGCCTCTGTCCTTAAACCTCATAAACCGACCTCTGCTAGCTTTCAACTTTTCTCCTGCAGTTTTCTCACTTCTCTCAGGCTTCACAGAATTGAAGAGAGTTAGGACCTTGCTGTGGCTTTGGCTTTGGATTAAGGGAATGTTGTGACTGGTTTGATATCCACTAACACTTATCATGTCTCCCTATCAGCAATAAGGCTGTTTCACTTTCTAATCATTCATGTGTTCACTGGAGTAGTACATTTAACTTCCTTCAAGAATTTCTCTTTTGCATTCACTACCTGGTTAACTGGTACAAGAGGTCTAGCTTTCAGTCTACCTCAGCTTTTGACATGCCTTTCTCACTAAGCTTAATTATTTCTAGATTTTGATTTAAAGTAAGAGATATGCCACTCTTCCTTTCATTTGAACACTTAGGGACCATTGTAGTCTTATTAGTTGACCTAATTTCAACATTGTCCTCAGGGAATAGGCCCCAGGAGAGGGAGATGGGAAGGGAAAGGTTGGTGGAGCAGTCAGAACACATGCAATGTTTTTTGTTGTTGTTTTCAGACGAGTCTCCCTGTGTGGCCCAGGCTGGAATGCAGTGGTGCGATCTTGACTCACTGCAAGCTCCGCCTCCCGGGTTCACGCCATTCTCCTGCCTTAACCCCCGGAATAGCTGGGACTGCAGGCGCCCGCCATAACGCCCGGCCAATTTTTGTATTTTTTTTTTAGTAGAGACGGAAGTTCACCCTGTTAGCCATCATACTCTGGATTTCCTGACCTTGTGATTCACCTGCCTTGGCCTCCCAAAGTGCTGGAATTACAGGCGTGAGCCACCGTGCCCAGTCTAACACATACAATGTTAATTAAGTTCCCCATCCTATACGAGCATGTTTCCTGGTGCCTCAAAATAACTACAATAGTAACATCAAAGATCACAGATCACCATAACATAAAGTAGTAATGAAAAAGTTTGAAATATTGTGAGGATTACTAAGATGTGACAGAGACAAAGTGAGCACGTGCTTTAAGAAAAAATGGTGCTTACAGGCTGGCTTAGAAGCGGGGTTACCACAGCCCTTCAGTTTGTACAAAAGGCAATATTTGTGAAGTGTGATAAAGTGAAGCACAATAAAATGAGGTATGCCTGTATTTTCAGGCATTCTATACTGCCATTTCATTTATGTGTATTCAGACTTCCTGTGAAGGAATCTCTGCATTTCGTATTCACTACAACAGAGGGCATAGCAACTTAGAATTCTGTGCTTTAGAAATTCAGACGTGTTACTTTCATGTAGTTTCCGTTTGTTTCCCAGTTTGGAATTACTACCTTTGTCATGCAAAGATGTTCAAGTACTTCTGCATTCTATAAAAGTTGTGACTATAAATAGATGTATTCATTTAAATAGCGTGTGTCTGTATACAAAATTCTATGGTCTAGATGCATATCTAAAGAAATTATCTTTGGCTCAGGAAAATAGATAATTGTATTGATTTCACAAAATATTGCGACTGCATTTTTGGAGTTGTCTTTAGACCTTGAAACATATTATTTTGAAGATCTTTAGTGGTAATAAGAATTTATCTTTTCAAGGGGAATTTGATAATTTTTAACAAGCAAATATTACGAACCAAGTCTGTTGCTTTTTCTTACCCGGGTTTCAGCTTGTGTCTTAAAACTTTTTAAAGTAAATTACGTGATCTAATGATATCTGTAGAATACGACTGAGTGAGCCCTGAAACAGCAAGAATAATAGAGTTCTCATTCATGGATATGGAAAGGGCAAATTGTAGCACCATATTATTTTCGAAAGCCTCATGCTGAGATTAGCGTCAGATGTGGTGCTTCTGTAGCAGGGTAATTAAAGTTGTCCTTAAAAGGCTTATATTTAGAAGTAATTGTTTTTATTTATTTTTCTGTATCAGTGTATTAGCTGTTGCTTTTCAACTAAAAAATCTAAACTGCTACCCTCTGATTTATAGTCATTATGCAAATTATGATAGTCCCTGCTGTTGTCCATTATATATCAGTATTTTTTCTTCACTCCAGGTTAAAAAGTTGTTTCCTTTTTGAAGTCAGGTGGCTGCATCTTTTTTATTTTCTGCTTGAGCTCAACTTCTCTTTAGGCTATGTTTTCTACTTCTTGATACTTGACATTTTCCTAATGCTTCTAGAATGGGAGGTTGGTTCACAAAAAAACTGCTATTTCTACTTTAAAGAGATAAAGGCTGAAATTTTTTTTTAACTGAATGTTCTTTTCGTCACACTCCCTGACACATTGTTTTTTGGTTAAATGATATGTAGTAGAGTTATTGATATACAATACTCTCAGCTAGATTTTTTTTTTTTTTTTTTGAGTCGTAGTCTCCCACCATCGCCTGGGCTGAAGTGCAATGGCATGATTTTTTGTGTTTTTAGTAGAGACAGGGTTTCACTGTGTTGGCCAGCCTTGTCTCAAACTCCTGACCTTGTGATCTGCCCGCCTCAGCCTCCCAAAGTGCTGCAATTACAGGCGTGAGCCACCCACCACACCCGGCCACTCTCAGATAGATTTTAATATGGGAAACAACTTACCAGTTTTTTTTAACATCCAAGAGAAACAGTATTATTCAAACTTGACTGAGTAAGTCAGACTTATTTTATTTTTGAGACGGATTCTCCCTCTGTTGCCCAGGCTGGAGTAGAATGGTGCAATCTCCACTCACGGCAAATTCTACCTCCCAGGTTCAAGCAATTCTCCTGCCTCAGCCTCCTGAGTAGCTGGGATTACAGATGCGCACTACCACACCCAGCTAATTTTTGTATTTTCAGTAGGGATGGGGTTTCACCATGTTAGTCAGGCTGGTCTTGAACTCCGGACCTCAAGTGATCCACCCGCCTCAGTCTCCCAAAGTGCTGGGATTACAGGAATGAGCCACCGCACCCGGCCTTATTTTACTTTTTTATTTTTATTTATTTATATTTTTGAGAGTGGAGTTTCACTCTTGTCGCCCAGACTGGAGTGCAATGGTGCAATCTCGGCTCACTGCTACCTCCACCTCCCATGTTCAAGCGATTCTCCTGCCTCAACCTCCTGAGTAGCTGGGATTACAGGCATGCGCCACCATGCCCATCTAATTTTGTGTTTTTAGTAAAGATGGGATTTCACCATGTTGGCCAGGCTGGTCTCAAACTCTTGACCTCAGGTTATCTGCCCACCTCAGCCTCCCAAAGTGCTGGGATTACAGGCATGAGCCACTGCCCCTGGCCCAGATTTATTTTATAAATAACTGATGCTTGTTTTTAAGCCATCCAGTCTGTAGAACATTGTTATGGCAGCCCTAGGAAACATACAAACATAAAGCTGTAAAACATGTTGGAAAATAAACTATTTGCCATAAGATATTTTGAACAAATTTGTGTTAAAATGAGTGAAAAAATGTTAAACAAGATTTGGGGGAGCCTCTCTGAACCTACTCTGGTTTGGAGGGTGCCCGATTAAAAAAAAATTAAGTATATTATATTCAGCGGATTCTTAGAAAATGTGAAGGTCTTTGTCATGTTCAGTAGAGGGGCAAAGATAAATTGAGGCTTTGTTAGAAAAGTTATAGTTAAATATGTGCGTATGTTAGTATAGTTTAGTTAGTATAGTATGTGTATAGTTTCTAAAGTGGTAGAAAAATAAATAGAACAGACTTTTTCAGGGAAAGTAGTAAGAGGAGAAAAATCTATATAAAACAAAACTAAAAATATGAAGGAAATAAATGTAATAAAAGTCATTTTGAAAAACTTGGTGGAAAATAGAGAAGACAAAAAACAAGCAGCCACAATCCCACTAACTCCTGACTTTTTATGCCAGTCTGTCTATAGATAGATATGCTCACATTGTCATAATCAACTAAAAGCTGATTACTAACATTTTCTAAACATTTACCCACCTCATTCAAAGCTTTTCATAAACAAAATAATTTAAATAGCTCTATCACATTTTGTCCTATGGATCTAAGAGAATTTACTATTTACCTATGGTTGGTCATTTCCATTTTATATACTATTTCCAACTTCATTTTTCCTCATTAGAAAGGAACACATTCTCATTTTAGAAAATGTGTAAATCTCAGGCATGCAAAAAAGAGACAATAAATCACCAATCATGCTATCATCTAAATTATTAAAGTTAACATTGATGTATACTTTGCAGTTTATTTTCTATGCATTGTATGCAATTTTTTTTTTTTTTTTTTTTTTTTTTTTTTTTTTTTTTTTTTTTTTTTAAATTTTTTTTTTTTTTTTTTTTTTTTTTTTTTTTTTTTTTTTGAGGCGGAGTCTCGCTCTGTCGCCCGGACTGGAGTGCAGTGGCCGGATCTCAGCTCACTGCAAGCTCCGCCTCCCGGGTTTACGCCATTCTCCTGCCTCAGCCTCCCGAGTAGCTGGGACTACAGGCGCCCGCCACGTCGCCCGGCTAGTTTTTGTATTTTTAGTAGAGACGGGGTTTCACCGTGTTAGCCAGGATGGTCTCGATCTCCTGACCTCGTGATCCGCCCGTCTGGGCCTCCCAAAGTGCTGGGATTACAGGCTTGAGCCACCGCGCCCGGCACATTGTATGCAATTTTTCACCATTACATCTAAATGGCTTCTGAACACCTTTACACATAAATCTTTCTTTGCATTTTTATTTCTTTAGGATAAATTGTGGAATGATATCATAAAGTATGAATAGCTTTAGGATCCTGATAATGTATTATCAAACTTCTTTGGGGAATTTTTTTTCATGTTTTTCTCAACACAATCCCAGGTTAGAAGTAGTCTGAACCCAAACAAGCAAATCTTTATAAGGTTTGGAATCAAACAATAATACACACTTCGGCATTCCTGGAGCAACAAGCCTCCCTCTTGATATTCCCGCACATGTCTAACAGATGTCTTCGCTGGGATGGTCCCCAGGTACCTCAAACTCAGCATTTTTTTTAACTGAGCTCTTTCTTACTCCTCTATAGACCTGATTCCCTCCTTTTTTCTTTTTCTTGATAAACTGGTTCCATTACCAATCATTAGAACTGGAAGGCTAAGAGTTGTCCTAAATTAATATTCCTTAAAATCAACTGGTAGAGTTGTACCAGTAGTTACAACTGAACTGTCACTAAGACCCACTGGTTGTACTTCATACAGACCTCTCAAATTCATCCTGTCTTCTCCCTTCCATCACCACTGCTCTACTTCAGATTCTTAACATTTTACCTAGATTATCTTAACAGTTTCCTAACTGGCTTCCCCCACCAACCCATTCCAGATCTAAATCTATTCCTATCTTCTAAAATCAAGTAAAGTCAAACTACTTCTAGATGTAAAGACCTCTATCGCAAAGAGAAACATTAAAAAAGAAAAAACAAAACAAAAAACAAAAAAAAACTTCCCACGAGTTGATTCATATCCTCTTCTCCAGCCTCACTTTATCATCTGCAGCACCACCCACCTCCCAACCCTCTATTTCAGACATTCTGAACCCATCACAGTTTCTTGAAAGTGGCATGCTGTTGCACGCTTCCTTGCTTTTACACTTTCTCTACTCACTGCATAGAGAGCCCTACTCAGTGTACCCACTGTGCATGCTCTTACCACTATCATCTTCCCACCATAAAATCTGTAGATTTGATCTGTACCTACCATCTCTTCCTTTCCTCCTGCAGTACAGCGGTCTTCCTCCTCAAAGGCCAGTCCCCCCAACTCAGATGCTTTCCATCTTGTGTCCCTCAGGCTTTCTCAGACAGACAGATGTTTTTCCTTTACTCCTTCAGTTGTCACTCTCTCACTGCCTCTCATGCTATACAAGTGCATACATCAGCATGCAAATATACTCTGATGTCTCTCAGCTTAAGTCCCAAACCCTCCAATAACCACATAGCCTTCCAGCTACTGCCCTATTCATGTGCTCCCCTTAGCTGAACTTTTCCGTTTGTCTAGAGTAGCTGTCTTCTCATCAGCACTTCCCACTCACTCTTCAGCATACCACCACCTGGTTTCTGTCTCCAGCCCCTCAGCTTTCTAGCTCAGACCTTTCCTGAGGTCCAGAGTAGAATATCCAAATACTTGACTAACATCTACCCTTATGTAATCACAGACATGGGAAACTAAATTGATCTAGAACAAAACTCTTGATTTTCCCATGAAACAGCTTCCTCTGGTCCCCTCTTCCCCATGTAGTAACTGACTCACCATCTCCGTAGTTGCTGAAGTCACACCCAGGAGTTGTTCTTGACTCCACTAAGCTATTAGTTTTACCTGCATACTTTTATTTGCTTCTCTCCATTTTTATTGTTAGTGCTCTGGGCCAGGTCACCATCATCTATTGTGCCAGTTTCTAAACTGGTTTCCACCCTTGCCCTCTAGGCTGCCCTTTTTAAAGCAGCAAAAGTGATTTTAAAATGTAAATAGAATCACTCCATTCTTCTACTTAAAACCTTTCAATGAATCCTTACTACACTTTAACAAAATAAAAGCTTGTGGCCAATGAGATGCTGCATGACTTAGACGCTACTTCTCATACCAGTCTCATCTCATCTCCCCTCTCTTCTCACTTACCTTACTCTGGTCCTACTGGTCCTCCCTCAATTCCTAGAACATGACAAGTTTCTTAGACCTCAGGGACACAAAACATGGTGTTCTGTCCGGAATGTTCTTCTCTCCCTCTCTGTATATCTAAGTGTTTTACATGTGGTATCTTACTTAATCTTCTCAGCAACTATGAGTCAAACACTACTGTTTCTCATATTTTTTCATTAAAATGTATTTATGTATCAATTTTTCAAAAAAAAAAAAAAAACAAAACCCGGCATTGATAGAAGAAGTAACTATAGAACAAGAGCTGACAAATAACAGCATGTGGGGCAAAGCGAGCACCCCTCCCCACTGTTTTTTAATAGACCATTTTTTATAGCAGTTTTAATTTCATAGCAAAACCACGCAGAAAGCTCTAAGAGTTTCCATATACTGTCTGTCTACCTCCACTCCCTCAGCCTCTGGTGTTATCAATATTTTGCATCAGAGTAGTACATTTATGACAACCTATAAACCTTCACTGGTACGCCATTATCCCCTAAAGTCCATAGTTTACATTAGGATTCACCCTTGGTGTCGTACATTCTATGTAAATATATAGTGACATGTCTACATTATAGTGTCATACAAGAGAGTTTCACTGCCCTAAAAATCCTCTGTGCTCTATTCATCCTTGTGTTTCCCATAACCCCTGGCAACCACTAATCCTTTCACTGTCTCCACAGTTCTGCCTTCTGCAAAATGTCATGTAGTCAGAATCACACAGTCTGATTCTTTTCAGATTGGCTTCTTTCACTTAGTAATATGCATTTAAGGTTCCTCCGTGTCTTTTCATAGCTTGATAGCTCATTTCGTTTTAGTGCTGAATAATATTCCATTATTTAGATGTACCATTGTTTGTTTATTCATTCGCCTACTAAGAACATATTGCCTGCTTCCAAGTTTTGGCAATTATAAACAAAGCCATTATAAACATCCATGTGCAGTTTATTTACTATATTTTAATTGCTAGAATACTGAAATGCAGGGACCACATGGAGATTAAGTAATCTAAGGTCACACCGATAATAAGTGACCACAGTCTAGTATTAATAGTTAGGAGCCCCCACCCTTTTAAATGTGCCACTGAACCATCACCTTATGGTAAAAGGGATGCAGAACTGCACCTGGCCCACATAATTGTGTGTCCGCACCTGTTGGGATAGCGTAAGGAAGAGGTGCTGGGCAGATGGAAATAGTAGCTGTTAAAATCAGCTTCCCACTATTGAAAACCATGTAAAACAAGGCTTCCAGGCATAAGTGATCTGAACTAGAGGAAAAAGTACTAGGTATTTCCATTACAAACAGATCTTAAGAAACTGCATTCACATAATGATGTTGAAAAAGTTTATTAATTATACATAATGTATTTTTAAGGCAGTATACTCAAATATTTCCATCTTTTTTCTAACAGACCACAGTAGGACAGGAAAATTAGTCTAACATCTTTTCTCTGGGTTGTAGTCCTTCATTATCTGCTTTCAAAACCAGTGTCCTGTCAAAAGGAATGGAAGACAGGAGAGAGAGAAGGAGGAAAATACATGTATACAAGAATATAATTTCAGACGTCCTGCTGAGATCAGTTCCGAAGGGATGACTGACTTAAATGTGTAGTTCTTAGAAGGAATGTAAATGCAGCCTAGCTGAGAGGGAGCTGGTTGAGAAGTTACAGTAGGTAGAAGTTATTGTTGGCTACTAGCCAAATATTGTATGTATTACTTCTGTTTCTGTTCTGTATTAGCCAAATGCCATTCGTATCCTGTTTCTGTTCTGTTTCAGTCATGTTGTGGATTAAATACTCTTCTTGGACTATCCAAACCAGAAGGAAAAATTTATTTTCACAGTGATGATTCATGTAGTACCTGAGACTGCAATATTAATTAAGATAACTGCCTAGTCTGTGCTACAAAATGCAGTTTTTGTTAGGGAGATACATAGATCTAGAGGCAAGTAAGAGTTCATCAAAAGAGAGCTCCTATATAGCAATTTGATTTTTTTTTTTTTTTTTTTTTTTTTTTTTT
>NC_045436.1:89537188-89566721 GCF_002776525.5 Piliocolobus tephrosceles
AAAAAAAAAAAAAAAAAAAAAAAAAAAAAATCATTAAAGCTTGAAGCTCAGTGTGAGGTTCTACAAAAGATCATGATGCACCACAGGATGTAGAACTAATGAACCCAAAGACAAGCTTCAAAGCAAAACAACTATATAGCTGAGGAGTGTACAAAGCAGCCTAACCCCAAAAGCACCATTTTTCTTGCCTCACGCAAGAATTTCTTGTTTCTGTGGAGTGCAAAAGTACTCTATATGAAGTGACACAGAAAACAACATTTAAAATGATGGAGTTTCTATTCATTTTATGCATATATTTTACCAATTTCCTTGTTCAGAATTTCTCATGCATTCTTATTCCTTGTTCCTGTTACATTTTGTTCACTACAGCTTAGAGTAGTGCCTTCAATGAAAGCCTACGAGTAAACTCTCAGTCTGTTATAAATCCAACAACTTCTGTCCTTCTGAGAGTTTAATCTGTTTACATTTATTGTGATTTCAGACAAATGTGGATATCTGTGTACCACCTTACTCTGTGCATTCTGTTCATCCTGATTTTCCTTTGCTCATTTTCTTTCTCCTTTCTTGTCTTCTCGTAATTTGGCTAAATTTTTTTTATACTCTCTCTATTGGTTTGGAAGTACACACTTTGTTTCTCTCTTCATTTAGTTTTACATCCTGTGGTGTGTAAGCTTTCTTTGATTTCCTTTTTCCTACAAAATGCTTTCAGTAAATGTGTTTTAGTCTCTTAGTCTCAGTTTTGTTCAAAATGGTAGCTTATCTGGCTATAGAATTCGAGGTTGGTTGTTATTTCCCCTCAGAACTTTGAAGATATTCCTTTGCAGAATATTGAAGAATATCCTTTGAAGATATTATTAATAATCTCTATTAATTCACCTTATGTAAATTTAATTGTTTTCCTTTGTAGGCAACCTCTTTTTTTTCAGGTGTTGTAAGAATTTTTTGTTTCTGGGGTTCTGCAGTTTCATCATATTGTGTGAGGGACAGAGTTAATTTCATTTTTCCTGCTTTGGACTCATTTATTTATTATGATTTTTTAAAATAAAAATAGAAATATGGTTTCACCCTGTTGCCCAGGCTAGTCTTGAACCCCTGGGCTCAAGTAATCTTCCCACCTCAGCCTTCCAAAGTGTTGGGATTACAGGCATGAGCTACTGTGTCCAGCTAGGACTCATACTTCTTAAATCTAAGAATTCATCCTGAGAATCCTTAGATTTGAGAAGGGGGGGGGCCTGATTTGGGGAGTCTGAACCCAGGTGTGGTATAGAGGGGCAGCCCAGCTAACTGGATTAAATGAAAAAGCAACAGCTTTGGTTCATACCATTTGTTTGTTCAAAACTATCAAATCCCCCTTGATACAAAATGGTAGGCTTCCCAAGATGGGTTTGAGGTGAGGTGTAAACTAAAACGAAGACCTGAGTTTTGGTGAGTCATTCTTGAAATTCAGCTCTGCATGTGTGATGGGTTTGTGTAAGATTTTCAGAATTTTAATAATAACCCTCTGAAAAGGGTTGTTGCAGGGTATGGTAGTTTCTCTTTTCTTGAGACGGAGTCTCGCTCTGTCGCCCAGGCTGGAGTGCAGTGGCCGGATCTCAGCTCACTGTAAGCTCCGCCTCCCGGGTTCACGCCATTCTCCTGCCTCAGCCTCCCGAGTAGCTGGGACTACAGGCGCCGGCCACCTCGCCCAGCTAGTTTTTTGTATATTTTAGTAGAGAGCGGGTTTCACCGTGTTAGCCAGGATGGTCTCGATCTTCTGACCTCGTGATCCGCCCGTCTTGGCCTCCCAAAGTGCTGGGATTACAGGCTTGAGCCACCACGCCCGGCGGTAGTTTCTCTTTTAAGCTTTACTAATATGTCTGAGGATTGTCAATATTCTTGGGGTTTCTAAATAAAAACTTGTACAGGAGTTTCTTTGCTTTAAAAATTTTTTTTATTTTCAATTTCCCAAGTAACCATAGTTTCCTACTGGCATGCAAAAAGGGTTTAATATTTGACCCTTTGTTATTAATCACTTATCTCTGTACATGGTAATTTTGATATTTTTCTAAACCTATTGTTTTTGAATTATTAATTATTTTACCCTGGCCTACCAGTCTCTCAGAATTGTATGATTTTGAAACAGTCTCAAATATACAGAAAGTTGTGGCCACAGTAGGAAGACTATTTTGTTTATGAACTATTTGAGAATACATTGCGAATCTGATGCCAGTTTCCCTGAAACATAGGAACATTCTCTAACTTAACGACAAACAACCATCAAAATTGGAAAATTCATGTTAATACATTACCACCTCATTAAAATCTTGCCAATTTTTCCAATAATGTTCTTTATTGACAGAAGTTCAGAATCACAGTTTAATTTAGTTGTCATGTCTCCTCCACTCTGGATCAGTACAACATTCTTTGACATTCATGATTTGACTCTTTTAAAGATTACAGTTATTTTGTAGAATGCCTCTGGGTTTGTCTGGTATTTCCTTGTGATTTGCTTCAGATTATATAGCATCTTTGTTGGAAATATCTCAGAAGTGTCCCATGTATTCTCACTGCATGATTTCAACTTGCCCCATTACTGATAATATTACTTTTGATCATTTAAGATGGTATCTGCCAGGCTTCTTCCCTTTGAAGTTATTGTTTTTCCTTTGGATTGATGCTTTTGTGTGAAGGCATTTTAAAACTGTGTAAATATCTCATTCCTTATTAAACTTTAAATTTATTCACTTAATTATGTCAGAATACACTCATGGTTTCCTATCTTCTTCAATGGATTATAATTTATTACTATCATTATTTAATGCTAAAAATTGTTCCAGATTTGACCATAGGGATGCCCTTCGACCTGCCTTCTGGGTTCTTTTGAGAAGTCTCCCATCATCCATTGAGTACTTCCTTGCTTTCTAGTACAGCAAGATGCTCTAGGTTCATTTTGTCCTTATCCATACCCAGCCCTAGAATTAGCCATTTCTCCAAGGAGCCTTGCTTCCTCTTAGGTAAGCATAGTATTTGGTGCCAAGATCTAGATGCTAGATGTTTATTATTAGGAGTGTCACCGCTCATAGGCTCTCTCAGAAAGAGAGAATGTATGTATACATATATATGTCAGTATAAAAACATAAATATGTAAAATTTACATTTCTATACTTATATACACGTACATTAAACATCTGCATCTTTTAAAATTTTTATATTTAATTTTATTTAATTATATTTCTTTATAATTTTACATATTAAAAACCATGAATTCACACCAGTACTTCCAGCTCCAATCTAACACTACAGGGTTTATTCTAGTCCCTTTCCATAATTGTACTTCCATTCTAGGAGAGGATAAATCTGGCTTCCATTATTCTTGATACATTTTTTTTCTTCTGCATGTGACAGTCTCTCATATCCACTACCACTCCTTCCCCTGCAGAGATGGCTTTCTTACCCCAATTGGGCTCCGACTTTTTTTTTGAGCCTGTTTCCCATGCAGAGGCCCTTTTCATCCCATTCGGGTTATGACACTCACACTAATTGCCCTCCACTGTTTAGAAACCTTCCTCACCACCCTTCTGTAGGCCAGAAGTTAAAGTTCAAGGTGTTGGCTCAGTTGTTTTCTTCTGAAACCTTCTCCTTGGCTTGTACATGGCTGTTTTGTACATATGGTTGTCTTCTTCCTGTGTCCTCACACAGTCTTTCCTCTGGGTGTGCATGTCTGTTCAAATCACCTCTTCTTGTAAAGACACCAGTTATGTCGGATTGGGGCCTACACTAATTATCTCATTTTAACTTAATAACCTCTTTAAAGTATAGTCACATTCTGAGGTACTAGTCTTAATGTAAAAGATGATGTTGTGTTGACATTTATTGCGTATGTTGTGTTTAATACTAAAATATGTATTTGAATGTTTTGTTTCACTTATCGATGAGATTCTTTTAATTTTGAGCATAATGGAGCCTCATTTGGGTCAGTGGCATCTTTATTTTTTAAAACAGTGAACACACTTTTAACCACTGATTTATTATTTTAATAGTGTACCCTCAAATCCTGAAAAATTTAAAAATGCAGTTTATAAAAGAATTATTCTTTGCACAATTACTGGCAAACTTATTGTTAATAAACTACTGTAAGGTGATGCATTAAAAAATCTGGATCAGTATGATACAGCCACCATGTTGTGACTTTGGTACTAATTTCTCTGGTGCAAGTCCTTTTGAGTTCCAAATGCCTATGAACCAATTCCCCAATGCCCATTCTTTCTACTCCCACAATATCTTTGTTCACACACTGCACCATGATATTATTAGGTCTTCATTAAGCACCAGTACAATGGTGTAAACACAAACACCAATGCAAGCCCACAAAACATGTTCCATGGTGAGGTGGCCATTCAGATGTTGTAGACTCAGCACTGCTGTCCAATAGAACTTTCTGTGATGATAGAAATATTCTATTCCTGTGCTTTTGCTTTTCAGTGAGATAGTCAGTAGGCATAGGGAGCTTTTGAGCACTTGAAATGTGGCAAAGGTGACTAAGGTTCTGAATGTTTGTGTACATAATTTTTTTGTGGTTGCTGTTTATAGAAGATAGGGTCTCACTATGTCGACAGGCTGGTCTTGAACTCCTGAGCTCAAGCAGTCCTCCTGCTTCAGCCTCCCAAAGTTCTAGGATTATAGGCATGAGCCATCGTATCCCGCCTGTACATAATTTTAACTAATTTAAATAACCACATTTAACAAGTGTCCACCATATTGGACAGCACAGATCTAGAGCAGTGTTTTTCAAACTCTAATGTACCTGTGAATCACCTGAGGATCTTGTTAAAATGCAGACTGGGGGCCGGGCGCGGTGGCTCAAGCCTGTAATCCCAGCACTTTGGGAGGCCGAGACGGGCGGATCACGAGGTCAGGAGATCGAGACCATCCTGGCTAACACGGTGAAACCCCGTCTCTACTAAAAATACAAAAACTAGCCAGGCGAGGTGGCGGGCGCCTGTAGTCCCAGCTACTCCGGAGGCTGAGGCAGGAGAATGGCATAAACCCGGGAGGCGGAGCTTGCAGTGAGCTGAGATCCGGCCACTGCACTCCAGTCCGGGCGACAGACCCCGACTCCACCACAAAAAAAAAAAAAAAAAAAAAAAAATGCAGACTGGAATTCAGTAAGTCTGGTCTAAATCTGTGATTCTGCATTTTTTTTTTTTAAGACAGAGTTGTGTTCTTGTTGCCCAGGCTGGAGTGCAATGACGGGATCTTGGCTTACCGCATCCTCTGCCTCCCGGGTTCAAGCGATTCTCCTGCCTCAGCCTTGCGAGTAGCTAGGATTACAGGCATGCTCCACCAAACCTGGCTAATTTTGTTATTTTTAGTGGAGACGGGGTTTCTCCATGTTGGTCAGGCTGGTCTCGAACTCCCGACCTCAGGTGATTCGCCTGCCTTGGCCTCCCAAAGTCCTGGAATTACATGCCTGAACCACTGTGCCCAGCCTGATTCTGCATTATTAATTAGCCGCAAGATGCTTCTGGTCTGGGGACTGCATATTGAGAAGCATGTATCTAGACTAGATACATCCATTTGTTTTAGATTATTCCTGAAAGGAAATACTGAAAGTAAAAATTCTCACAGAACTCTAGGATTTTCAGGTGGCCTCATACCCCAATTTGGGGATCCCATCCTAGTGTGCTACTGCTATAAAAGTATACACAGTAGCAGGCAAGCATACAGCCAGGAAGGTTCAGGGAGCTTGCCAAGGGCTCACCCTGGGGATGCATGACAAGTTGAGTTTTTCATTGTGCTTTTCATATAGTATTAAAAAGAATCTTACGGTAAAATAAAGACACTTATTTCATCTTTCCTACTCTTTTATAAAAAAACAAATTAATCTTTCCTTCTTGTAGGTTTTGTATGTGAAGCCATGTGGAAATGTGAAATATTACCAGTCTCACCATTACAGTACCGTGGTGCCACCTGATGGTAAGCTTTCTTATTTATTTGATTCATATGTTAATTGTTTCCCTTTCTTCCAAATAAAGAGCTGAGCAGAATAGACTTTTGAGCAGAATAGAGTTTTGAGCAGTATAGACTTTTCTTACACTATCCCCATCCCACCCCACCCTGATTGGGTTCACTTCCACCTTTTTGTGCTCCCATAATAGAGCTGCTGTCTTTTGTCAAATTCCCACCTCAGCAATCAGAGGAGTTAGAGATGATAAGAAATAGTTGGGTGGGTGTGGTGGCCTGTAATCCCAGCACTTGGGGAAGCCAAGGCAGGCACATCCCTTCAACTCAGGAGTTTGGAACCAGCCTGGCCAACAAAGCAAAACCCCATCTCTACAAAAAATACAAAAATTAGCCAGGCGTGGTGGCATATGCCTATAGTCCCAGCTACCCAAGAGGCTGAGGTGGGAAGATTGCTTGAGCCCAGGAGGTAGAGGCTGCGTGAGCCATGATCGTGCCACTCCAGTTTGGGCAACAGAGTGAGAGACCCTGTCTCAAAAAGAAAAAAAAAAAAAAAAAAACAAGAAATAGTTTCTGTTCTCAAGAAAACTAGAACTTAAGTGTTTACCTAGGAAGACTTTTTTTCTTTTTCATTTAATCAGAGTCTAGCTCTGTCACTCAGGCAGTGGCATGATCTTGGCTCACTGCAAATTCTGCTTCCCAGGCTGAAGCCATCGTCCCAGCTCAGCTTCTTAAGTAACTGCAACTACAGGCATACACCACCATACCAGACTAATTTTTGTATATTTTATAGAGATGGGGTTTTGCCATGTTGCCCAGACAACTCTCAAACTTCTGGGCTGAGGCAGTCCACCCATCTGAGCCTCTCAAAGTGCTGGGATTACAGGCATGAGGCACCATGCCGGCCACCTGGGAAGACTTTAAGTAGATAATAGTGTGGTACATGCTACACTAAAATGTTATAGAATGGTAGGGAATATGTAAACTGTAGTATCATGAAGGCATTACTGGAGCAATTTTTATAGGACTTCAGAGGTGTGTGAATTTCATGTTTGAGCATTCCTTCCAGAATTCTTATATTTATGGGTTTTTTTTAAAGTAAATTTTACCCATTTATCTTTTCTTTTTTTCCTTAACAGAAATAACAGTTAATTATAGACATGGCCTTCCCTTGGTAACACTTACTTTGCCATCTAGAAAAGAACGTTGTCAATTTGTAGTCAAACCAATGTTGTCAACAGTTGGTTCATTCCTTCAGGACCTACAAAATGAAGATAAGGGCATCAAAACTGCAGCCATCTTCACAGCAGGTAGATATGTATATAATTTTACAGCTTTATCCCAGGGTTTCTGTCTCTCCTGAACTCTTGTTTGGTTCTTTACTTTTCTAGAAGGAAATACATTGTTTGATTCATTAGATAACAAATGGTTGGTCTTTATTCTTTCATTTTTATGCATCAACACTATTTAAAAAACTGTTTTGGCCTGGCGTGGTGGCTAATGCCTGTAATCCCAGCACTTTTGGGAAGCTGAGTCAGGCGGATCACCTGAGGTCAGGAGTTTGAGACCAGCCTAACCAACATGGAGAAACCCTGTCTCTACTAAAAATACAAAATTAGCCACCAGTGGTGGTGCATTCCTGTAATCTCAGCTACTTGGGAGGCTGAGGCAGGAGAATTGCTTGAACCCAGGAGGCAGAGGTTGCAGTGAGCTGTGATCGCACCATTGCACTCCAGCCTGAGCAGCAAGAGCGAAACTCCATCCCAAGAAAAAAAAAAAAAAAAAAAAAAACTGTTTTAACTTCATTGAATGAAAAATTAATGGAATAAATTTAATGTAAATTTCAGTTACTTATTTTATAAACGTAGCCTTAAAGGTTTTTCATGAGAAAATCTTAGTGGCACAGGCATTAGTGTGCAATTCTCAACAAAATTTGAATAATTAGAAAACAAAGTACAGTTTTAATTATTAAAATAAGCCAGTGAATAATTAAAGTACACAAAACATGTATTCACCACTGTTATAAAGCAATTACAGTCTAGTATATTTTTTGGCAGAATTAGTTCTTAGGAAGAATATACATTTTTTAAAAAACCAGAAGTATGCCATCATTTAGACATTTAAAATGTAGAATACAGCTTTTATGTTCTCATAGTCTAAAATGGTCTTAGACCAACTACTTCTAAATAGAATAAAGAATTATTTACCCTATCCCACTATAGCAGCTGCAAATGTAGATAAATTAATTTGCATTATTTTATGATGATATTAAATACTTAGAATAAAGTTATTTAACTTCATGATTACCACTGCAGTTTTGAAAGGGAAATAAACATACTTTTTCCCTATCCAAGTTCCAAATTAATTAAAGGATAGATAGAGAAGTTGGAAAATGGAGATTAATTGATTCATTCAGCAAATATTTATTGAGCACCTAATATATGTCAGGCACTGTTCTGTATGCTAGGGTAGTGCAAAGAACAAAAGGGATAAAAACTCCTGCCTTTATGGAACTTATATTTAGGAGGAGAAAAAAACAAGATAAATTATGTATTATGTTAAATAATAAATGTTATGAAGAAAAATAAAGCAGAGCATGGAAGATGTATGTGGGCAGGAGTGGGCTTGATAAGATTACGTTTGCGCAAAGACCTGGGGGAAATGAGGGAGGAAGTCATGTAGAGGGAGGAGAGCTCTGGGCCGCACGCAGTGGCTCACACCTGTAATCCCAACACTTTGGGAGGCTGAGGTGGGTGGATCACCTGAGGTCAGGGGTTTGAAACTAGCCTGGCCAACATAGCAAACCCCTTCTCTGCTAACAAGACAAAAATTAGCCAGGTGTTGTGTTGCGTACCAGTAATCCCAGCTACTCAGGAGGCAGAGGCAGGAGAATAGCTTGAATATGGGAGGCGGAGGTTGCAGTGGTCCGAGATGGCACCACTGCACTCCAGCCTGGGTAACAGTGAGACTGCATTGAGGTGGAAGCCTACTAGACAGTGGCCGCAAAGGAGGGAGCTGGGAGAAAGGAGGAGTTCTGAGAGGTGGGGAAGGGCAGATCAGGAAAGGCTTATTGTAGGTTGTTGTTAGGACTATAGATTTAGCTGGAAAGGGTGCTTTCTTCCTGCTAAAACCTGGATCAGAGAATAAGGTTTTAGCCCTATGGCACAATGGGCTTCCTAATATTTCATCCTTGAACTAGACAGACATTCCCCCCAGGCACAGGAACGCTGGAATGTCCGTGGGCGTTTTCCACAGGAGCAGGGCCCGCCTTTCTGAGCTTCTAGGGGCAGGCAGACGCAAACCTGGAAGTCAGAAGGGGTTGGACTGAGCAGCGCTTGCCTAGTGGTAAGTGCTCAATTAGTATTGAAGTGAATTAAACAAGAGAGGTTAAAACAACGATAGATGTTTACCCTGCTTATTTCTAAAAATAAGGTTAGTAGCTTTAAAACAGCACAAAGAGAATAGAAGTCTTAGAGGAAAGGGACTCTTTGGACTGAGTGCAAACATCCTATCGGGGGTTTAAATTGATACCCAAGAATACATGAAAAATTTAACACTGTATCACTAGTGCTTAAAAATGTTTCACGTCAGTCTTTTGCTATTCATACCTTTGTATAAAGGATAATGTAGTATTTCAACTGAGAAATCATATTCAGTGGATGTCTTTTTATAGTAAGATTTTAAGTAGCTGGTTTAAAGTCATTTACATGTAAATTTTTAAATTACACTTGGAAAGATAAAGCGATTGGTGTGTTGCTGATTTTTTTTCTTTAAGAGACTCTGTGGGTGGAATTTGCCTGCATTTAATTTGGGCTTGAAAAGAGTGTTCTAAGCTTGTCAAGTTTTGCCCATTGTGTGGGTTGAATTATTTGGCAATTTTTTGGAAAATGATCTCACTGCAACTGATGAACAGCAACCCAAACAGCCAAATTCTAGGAACAGACGCAGGTGCAGACTTGATTTGCAGTCTTCTAGAACAAAAGAACTATAGGGAGGCAGACAGGAGGCAGCAGCCAGTTTCTTCGGAATGTTACTAGTGTTACTCCTGTCATCACACATATTAATGTAGCTAAAATAGCTCTGGTTGAATGTAACCAAATGAATGCCAGGCCAGGATTTGAAAATACACATCCAGCATTTTCCTGGACTTAATTTCATATAATTATATGTGAACTATTCTGAAGGGAAAATGATAGAAAAAGAAGCCTCTACCCAGCACCAGTTTTTTGCTTATTGTTCAGTGAGTTTGCTTTCTTAACACCTGGATTACATTAAAGTTTGGTTCAAAAATATAACAAAAACTAGGCTCTAGGAGAAGCTGTGCAAAGCACATTGTGGTTAAATTTTTTCAAGCCTTTTTTTTTTCCTGAAATACTCCTAGAATATTTGAAATTACTTTTAGAATCTCTGCTGCCTCTCTCCCCCTCCACAAAATAAACGATACAATGCAAATTTATTTCTTAGGCATAATTAACGTTCATTATTGCCCTCGCCTCCTTGAGAGGTTGCCTCTTCATTTTTTTCAAGCTTGAAAGGGAGATGAGCCCATGCGGTGATAGCTTGTGGTGCTATTTAGCTGCTAAATTTTTAACCACCACAAATCAGTTACCTCTAATAATTAAAAAGAGAAAGGCAGGCTTTTAAGTAGTTACACCCTTATGCCTGTATGTGCCAGTCAGAAGCTTGGCTCTGAGCAGCAGAATGGACTATGGCTAAACAGAGGAGTATGTCAACAGGCTCTCATGCTGGAAGTGACAGAAGACAGGCTCAGAAGAGGGCAGGACTAAGAGGAGACAGGAGCGGAGACCAGGTTAGCCCAGGAACCACCTGATGGGCTCTGCTGCCTACACTCCACCCCACCCCCAACACTGTCACCCACCACTGCTCTGGCCTTGCTGTGAAGGGTTTCCACCTCCCCTGAACCTTTGCATGACCCTCCGCAGATGCAGTTTCAGCAAGGATATTACCTGGATTCCAGCACAGCTGACAAGGTGGGAGAGGGAGTGCCTGCCTGTTCCATTTTGTCCAAGGAAATGGGAGGTAGAGCAACAAAGGAGGATTCCCCTCAATGGGTTTGGGTTTGGGGACACCCCCCAAAAAGCAAATGTCCGCTATTATATTGTACAGACCTGGGTTAGTAATTTTCTGTGTGTTGGAAAATTGTTCTTACTGTTCTAAAACAAAGACATACTCTTGCATGATGTTTTTCTTTCAGATGGCAACAAGATTTCAGCTTCCACCTTGATGGATATTTTGCTAATGAATGATTTTAAACTTGTCATTAATAAAATAGCATATGATGTACAGTGTCCAACGACAGGTAAGAAACACAGCTATCCAGCTATTACTATTTTTTTTTTTTTTTTAGATGCATTCTGACTTGCTCTGTTGCCCAGGCTGAAGTACTGTGTGGCATCATCATAGCTCACTGTAACCTGAAACTCCTGGGATCAAACAGTCCTCCCACCTCAGCCTCCAGAGTAGCTGGGACCGCCCTCATACACCACCATGCCTGGTTAATTTTTTAACATGTTTTTAGGGATTGAGTCTCCCTATGTTGCCCAGGCTGGTATCTTCACTGTTACCTTTAGCTGTGAGGGTTTTAGAGGGAGCACAGTTTATGTTAAGAATCTTTTAAATTTATCAGATGACCAAGAAGCCTTTGGAAAACCAGTGCTTAAGCTTTTCCAGCAGGGGTGTAAGTGATCACCTACCATTGCCTAGCAGGGCTTTTAGTCCCATATACTCTTTTTAGACTTTTAAGATTTTACTTTAGGATCTTAAATGCTTAATCCGATATTATTGGGTTAAGAGAGAGGTAGACCTGAAAATCAAGAATTCAAGTATATATGGTTGTATGGCTCTTAAATCTTTTAAAAAAATAAATTGTATTATTTAAAGCAGTTTTAGGTTCAAAGCAAAATCGAGCAGAATGTACAGAGAGTTCCCGTATGCTCTCTGCACCCCACGCCCCTTACTATCAATATCCCACACCAGACTGGTCTATTTGTTAAAATTGGTGAACACACGGACACATCATTGTCACCCAAAGTCCATAATTTACATTACGGTTTACTCTTGGTGGTGTACATTCTGTGGATTGTGACAAATGTAGAACTACATGTATTCATCATTAATGTATACAATGTAAATAATTATCTTGTTTTTATTAATCTTTCTTAAATGTATATATAGCTTACATTTATTTTAATATTTAACATTAAAAGTGTCTTGGGTCTTTCTTTAGAAGTTTGGTGATGTTTTTATGACCAGAAATATGCTGTAAGAACCTAACTCTTACTTATATCAATTAGCCTATGGTAAAATTGGTTTCCTTATAGTCGTTTCATTTAAAGTTGCAGTTTTCAAGAACCTGACTATGACATTAAGAATTATACAGAATAGGGCCAGGCAAACTCTACCAAACTCTACCAAAATTCAAGGATGCTCAAGGCCCTGATATAAAATGTTATATAAAATGTAACCTACATACTCCCTTCATATATTTTAAATCTCTAGATTACTTATAATACCTAAGACAGTGTAAATGCTGTGTAAATGGTTGTTATACTATATTCTTTTTTCATTCATTTTTTGTTGTATTGTTAATTTTTATTGGATTTTTTTTCCAAATATGTTCAATCCATGGTTGGTTGAGTTCACAGATGCAGATCCCACAAATAAGAAGGGCCGATTGTATAGCCTTTTCAGATTCGCTTCTTTTTTTTGGCGGAGGTGGGGGCGCATGGGAGTAGGGCCAGGGACATGAGAGAGCTAGGGAAGAGAAAACAGGATATTTAAGAAAGGGGATACAACAGGGAAAATACTAAACAGTGGGAGAGAGGAGTGAAAAAAGCGGGAGAGTGGGAAGAAAAAAAGGAGAAAGGCAAGAGGGGAAAGAAGAAGGGGGAAAGGGAGAGAGAGGAAAGAGAAGAAAAGGGAGTGATAAGGGAGGAGATAAGAGGCAGTAGTAAAGAAGAAAGTGAAGAGGAGGGCCAGATTGGCTTATTTCACTTAGTGATATGCATTTAAGTTTCTTTCACCTGTCTTCAGAGCTTGTTAGCTCATTTCCTTTTAGGGCTGAATAATAGTTCATTATCTGTATGTACCAGTTTATTCATTCGCCTACTGAAGGACATCTGAGATACTTCCAAGTTTTGGCAATTATGAATGAAGCTGTTATAAACACACGTGTGCAGGTTTTCGTTTGCACATAGATTTTCAAATCATTTGGTTAAATACCCAGGAGCAGGATTGCTGGCACTTACTGTAATAGTGTTTAGTTTTGTGTAAAACTGTCAAGCTGTCTTCCAAAGTGGCTGTTACATTTTGTGTTCCCACCAGCAGTGAATGAGAATTCCTGTTGCCCCATATCCTTGCAATTGGTGATATCAGTGATTTGGGTGTGATTTTCACCATTGTAGTAGGTGTGTAGTCATTGTTTTAATTTGCAGTTTCTTAATGACATACGATGTTGAGCATCTCTTCATATGCCTATTTGCCATCTAAGTCTTCTTTGTTGAGGTGTCTTTTCAGATCTTTGCCCATTTTGTGACCAGGTTGTTCATTTTCTTTCGAGTTATTTGTATGTTTGGGATAACAGTCTTGTATCAGGTATGTCTTTTGCAAATATTTTCTCCCAGGCTATGACTTGCTTTCTCATTGTCTTTCACAAGTTGAGGAAATTGCCCTGTGTTCCTGGTTTGCTGAGAGTCTTCATTGTGAATTGGTTTTGGATTTTGTCAAATGCTTTTTGTGCAATTGATATGATCATGTGATTTTTCTTCCTTAGTCTGTTGATGTGATGGATTCCATGAATTCATATTCAAGTGTTGAGCCTTGCATACCTGGATAAATCCCACTTAGATGTGGTGTAGCAGTCTTTTTAGACATTGTTGTATTTTATTTGCTATTATTTTGCTGAGGATTTTTGTGTCTATATTCACGAGAGATGTTGGTCTATGGTTTTGTTTTCTTACAGTGTTTTTGTCTGGTTTTAGTATTAAGGTAATGCTGGCCTCATAGAATGAGTTAGGAAGTATTCCCTCTGCTTCTGTCTTCTGAAAGAGATTGTAGAGAATTAGCATAGTTTCTTCCTTTGATGTTTGGTAGAATTCACCAAGGAAATCTATCTGGACTTGGTCCTTTCTGTTTTGGAAGTTTATTAGTTATTGATTCAACTGCTTAATAGGTATAGGCTTATGCAGATTGTCTATTTCTTTTTGTGTGAGTTTTGACAGATTGTGCCTTTCAGAGAATTAATCTATTTTATCTGGGTTATTGAATTTGTGGGCATAGAGTTGTTCATAGTATTTCTTTATTTTCCTTTTAATGTCCATGGGATCTGTAGTTAAATCCCCTCATTTCATTTCTAACATGAATAACTTGTTGCCTCTCTTGTTTTTCTTGATTAACCTGGCTAGAAGTTTATCAATTTAATTGATTTTTTCCCAAAGAACTAACTTAACATCATTGATTTTTCTCTATGGATTTTCTGTTCTCGATCTCATTGGTTTCTACGCTAATATTTATTATTTCTTTTCTTTTGCTTGCTTTTCATTTCATTTGCCCCTCTTTCTCTGGTTTCTTAAAGTATAAGTTTAGAATTTTAAATTTTAGATGTTTATTCTTTCCTATTATATGTATTCAATGCTATAGATTCCCCTCTGAGCACTGCTTTCAGTGCTTTCCATAAATTTTGATAAGTTGTATTTTCATTTATTTTAAAATATTTTAAATTTTTTTCTCGTGATTTCTCCTTTGACCCATGTGTTAGAAGTACATTATTTAATATCTAAGTATTTTGGAATTTTCCAGCTATCTTTGGGTTATTGATTTTTATTTTAATTCCACTGAGATCCGAAAGCATACATTGTATTTTTCTTTTTTTACATTTACTCATGTGAGTTTTATAGCCTTCAGTGTGATCTCTCTTGATGAGATGTTCCATGTGAACTTGAGAATGTGTATTTTGCTGTTTTTGGATAGTCTATAGATGTCACATTTATCTCAGTTGATTGATGGTGCTATTGAGTTCAACTGTATACCTCCTGATTTTCTGCTCGGCAGATCTGTCCATTTCTAACAGAGGAATGTTGAAGTCTGCAACTGTAAACGTGAATTCATCTGTTTCTTCTTGTAGTTCTATTAGTTTTTGTTTTGCCTCATGTACTTTGATGCTGTGTTAGGAGCATACATATTAAGAATTGTTACATCTTCTTGGAGAATTGGCCTTTTATTATTATGTAATGTCTCCCTTTACTCCTGGTAGCTTTCCTTGCTCTAATGTCTGTTTTGTCTGAAATTAATATAGCTATTTCAGCTTTCTTTTTATTAGTGTTAGCATAGTATATCTTTCTTCATCCCTTTGCTTTTCATCTATATGTGTCTTCATATTTAAAGTGGGTTTCTTATAGACAATACATAGTTGGATCTGGCTTTTTGATCCACTCTGACAAGCTCTATC
This sequence comes from Piliocolobus tephrosceles, assembly GCF_002776525.5. Taxonomy (NCBI): domain Eukaryota; kingdom Metazoa; phylum Chordata; class Mammalia; order Primates; family Cercopithecidae; genus Piliocolobus; species Piliocolobus tephrosceles. Next base: position 89,552,595 of record NC_045436.1, read on the forward strand.
TTTTGATTGGTTCATTTAGGCCATTGACATTCAAATTGATTACTGATATACATAATATCTACCGTATTTGCTACTGTTTTCTATTTGTTGTCATTGTTTTTTTTTTTTTTTTTCCTGTTTTTGTCTTCCACATTTTTTCTGCCTTTTTTGGTTTTTAATTGAGCATTCTGTATATTTCATTTTCTCTCCTTTTCCAGCATATTATTTATACTTCTTTTTTTAGTGGTTGCCTAAGAGTTTGCGATATACATTTACAACTATTGCGAGTTCAGTTTCAAATAACATTAGACTGCTTCACGGCTGTGCAAATACCTTATAAAAAAAAAAATCCCAATTCCTCCCTCATGCCCCTTGTCTCACGGCTGTCATTCATTTCAGTGATTCATAAGCATAGGTATACCAAGCATACATAGTCAAAACCAGTGTTAGCATTATTCTTTTGAACTGACTGTTATCTAGTAGATCAATTAAAAATAATAAAAATAAAGGTTTTTATTTTACCTCTACTGTTCCCTCTCTGATCCTCTTTCTTTCTGTAGAACTAAATTTCCAACCTATATCATCTTGCTTTTCTCTGAAGAACTTCTTTTAATATTTCTTGCAAGGCAGGCCTGCTAGTAACAAATTCACTAAATTTTGTTTGAAAATATCTTTGTTTCTCCTTTACTTTTGAAGAATAATTTCACAGGGTACCAAATTTTAGGCCATTTTTTTTTTTTCCTCTCAACACTAAATATTTTATCCTACTTCTTGCTTGCATGATTTCAGAGAAGTCAGGTTTAATTTTTTTTTCTCTGCTATAGCTAAGGGTTCCCCCCTGTCCCTGGCTTCTTTAAGAATTATTTTCTTTGTCTTTGATTTTCTGCACTTTGAAAACGATATACCTGTGTGTAGTTTTCTCTTGGCATTTGTCCTGCTTGGTGTTCTCTGAGCTTCCTGGATCTGTGGTTTGCTATCTTACATTAGTTTCGGGGGAATTCTCAGTCTTTAATCAAATAATTCTTCTGTTCCTTCCTTTCTTCTCCTTCTAGTATTTTAATTACATACATGTTATTCCTTTTGTAGTTGTCCTAAAGTTCTTGGACATTCTGTTCTGGTTATAAAGTCTTTTTTCTCTTTGCTTACCAGTTTTGAAAGTTTCTAATGAAATATCCTTAAGCTCAGAGATTCTTTCTTCAGCTGTGTTTCATCTACTAACAAGCCCATTAAAGGCATTCTTCCTTTCCGTTACAATGCTTTTGATCTCTAGCATTTTATTTGGATTCTTTCTTAGAATTTCCATCTGTCTTCTTACATTACCCATCTGTTCTTGCATGTTATCTACTTTTTCTAGTAGATTCCTTAGCATATTATTTGTAGTTATTTCAAGTTGCTAGTCTGATAATTCCAGCGTTCCTGCCATGTCTGGCTTTCGTTCTGATGCTTATTCTGTCTGTTCAAACTGTGTTTTTTGCCTTGTAGTAAGTCTTGTAATTTTGTGTTAAAAGCTGGATATGATATACTGGATAAAGGGAACTGCAGTAAATAAGCCTTTTATAATATAGTGATAAAGTAAGGTATGGGGGGGAAGTGTTCTATAGTCCTATGATTAAGGGGAGTAGGTCTCAGTCTTTCAGTGAGCCTGTACCCCTGGACTGTGAACTTCACAATGCTTCTCAGCCCTTCCCCCACCCTCCCTTAGGTGGGATACGATGGTTACAGGGTGCTTTTTTCTTTTCCCCTAGGTTAATTAAGCTCTAATGAAATCCCAATCGGTTAGGCTCTGGGAAAATAATTTACCTTGTGGAGAGTCCTTGTTAAGAATAACAGAATTTGGCCAGGCGCGGTGGCTCACGCCTTTAATCCTAGCACTTTGGGAGACCGAGGGAGGGGGGATCACTAGGTCAGGAGTTCGAAATCAGCCTGCCAACATGGTGAAACCTGTCTCTACTGAAAATAGAAAAATTAGCTGGGCATGGTGGCAGGCGCCTGTAATCGCAGCTACTCAGGGGGCTGCGGCAGGAGAATCACTTGAACCCGGGAGGCAGAAGCTGCAGTGAGCCAAGATCATGTCACTGAACTCCAGCCTGGGCAACAGAGTGAGACTCCGTCTCACCAAAAAAAAAAAAAAAAAAAGAAAGAACAGAATTCTTTGGCATATTTCAAAATGACTACTCTTCCTTTCCTGCTGCCAGAAGGAGGAGATTTTTCTTCAGTTTTCACTGTGAGTACCTAGTAGAACTCCCAGAAGTGAAACTCACAAAAGGGTGGGAATGCCCCCACCTGTGGGACTCCCTGGAGTGTTTTCAAGAGTTGTGGGGGCTGAGCCTCCAGCAATTTGTCAGTTACAGTTCAGGTTTTCCTACCCTGGTACTGATTCTTTGCAGATTTCTGCTCATGAGTCTCTGCTTCGTTAAGTTGTCATTGTCTGTATTTATCTATCTCTTCAATTTTGGGGACAGCAGTTTTCCCTCTAACCTTAGTTTTCTTACGCATCTAAGAAGAGTTATGATTTTCATTGTACTCAGCCATTTACTACTTGTTAGGATGGAGTGACAACTTTTGAGTTTTTTATGTCAGACAGGAAACTGGAAGTCTTAACTCTTTCTTAAAGAGCTTTTTTTTTCATCTCAAACTATCATTTTGGCCATTAGCAATATTCTTTTGGACAATTCTTAGCCATTATTAGTTCAAATATTGCTGCTTTTCCTTTCTCTCTTTTTCCTTCTTCTGGTAGTCCCATTATGCCTAAGTTACACTTGTGCAATTGTCCCACAGTTCTTAAATATTTTGTTAGGTGTTTTTTTTTCCATTCTTTTTTCTCCTTGACTTTCAGTTTGAGAAGTTTCTGTTGGCATACCCTCAAGCTGACTGATTCTTTCCTCCCCAGTCTACTGATGAGCCCATCAAAGGCATTCTTCATTTCTGTTACAGTGGTTTCTATTTCTAGCAATTCCTTTTGGTTCTTTCTAAGTTTCTAGCTCTCCATTTACATTACTCATCTGTTCTTGCATATGGTACACTCGCTCCATTAGAGCCTTTCATCATAGTTGCTTTACTATCCTACTCTGATAATTCCAAAATTTCTGCCATATCAGAGCCTGGTTCTGATGCTTGTCTTGTCCCTTCAAACTGTGGCTGTTGTTTATTTCTTTGCCTTTTAGCTTGTCTTTAAATTTTTTGCTGAAAGCTAGACATGAGGTATCAGGCAATAGAAACTGAGCTGAACAGGTCTTTAGTGTGAGGTTTTATGTGGCTAGGAGTTAAGATATTTAATGTTTGCTGTAGCTGTAGATATCAGGCTTTCCTCTAGTGTCCTTATTTTTGTTTCGCCTGATGTTTTGGGGTTTCCCTATAAATTCTTTCTCAAATAGAATCTGTGCCTTGTATAAAACTGAAGCCCTGTTAATGTAGTGGTAAGATATTGAGGAGAGGAATCATTCTATAATCTGTTTTGTTTTGTTTTGTTTTGTTTTTTTGAGGCGGACTCTCACTCTGTCACCCAGCCTAGAGTGCAGTGGTGTGATCTCAGCTCACTGCAAACTCTGCCTCCTGGGTTCACGCCACTCTCCTGCCACCCGCCACCACGCCCGGCTAATTTTTTGTATTTTCAGTAGAGACAGGGTTTCACCGTGTTAGCCAGGATGGTCTCGATCTCCTGACCTCGTGATACACCCGCCTCGGCCTCCCAAAGTGCTGGGATTACAGGCGTGAGCCACTGTGCCCAGCCTAATCTTATTATTAAATGTATATCTTTTTCACTGGGCCTGTGTCTCTAGACTGTAATCTTTACAAGAGTTTAGCCTCTCTTATTCTCCTGTATGAGGCAGTAAGGCTAGAGGGGTCTGTAGTTGACTAATTGCCCTTTCTCCAAGTCAGATAAGGCTCTGGTAAAGTAGTTTCCCATTATGGAGGACATGTGCTCAGGGCTATTTCAGAATGGTTATTTTTCCTTTCCTCCTGCCCAAAGCAGAGAGAGTATTTTTCTCTGATCTCTGATCTTCACTGTGAGAACCTGGTAAGGTTCCAGGAGATAAAACTCATGAAAGTGTGGGAGTTTTTCCTTCCATGCTAGTTCACATTGAGTGTCCAGCAATTCACCAATTACAGTTTAAGAATTCCAGCTAGTATTGGCTTCTGAGGCTTCTTCTCCCAGTAAACTATAATTATATACTGTTAAGGGCAGGAGGAAGAAATTTGTAAGTCTATGCCTTAATAAATTGGTGATAAAATAAATAGATCAACAAATAATAGAAGGCTCTTACTTACAGTGAGGTGCTGAGCATCTACTGGTAAATGTGGGAGAGTATCTGGAGGTGGAAAATCATCATTTTGCAGCCAAATTCTAGATGAGGCAAGAGCCATCAACAGGGAGGGAATTTAAGTAAGAAATTGCTTTTTAAAAACGTCCTCCAGCTTGAAGCAGCTCCAGCTAGCCATACAGTGTACAGTTTGAACACCAGTGACTCCTCTGTCTTTGTCACTTACTCCCTCTCCCCCGTTTGTTGTAAGTACTTTCTTACTTTTTGGTATAGAAATATGATCCAGGTTGATCTTGTACCAACTATCGTGTCCTGTCACTTTTATCAGCCATTTCTCTGAGGACCCCTCAAATAAAAATAATTTTTAAAAATTTTAATTGTATATTTGAACATTATATGGGATTTTCAAATACAAAGAAGAATAAAGAAATTAAAATGAATCACTTATTTCAACACTTACTAACTTTCTTCCATTCTGAATTCTCTTTTAACATCAGGGCAGTATTTAACTTCAAAGAGAGCGTGATAGAAATTGAAAAATATAGAATTGGAAATCCCTGTTAAGATACTACACAACTTTCATGTCCAGTGAGTTCCTAACTCCCTGGAAGGTCTTCCACTTGCTGTTCTTTGGGTTGCATGTATGAACAAACAAGTGGAAAAAGATGTTTACAGGCCATCCCATTGCTCTACATGACCTTCCTAAACCTTCAAACCACCACATGGACCATAAGCCTTAGGTCTAAGTGGGATAAAGCACAACCTCCCCACTCCTGCCTGCTCATTAGAAAACCCCGCTTGCTGCCTGGAAGGGCTGTTTGTTGGAATTGAACTCCTAGGACAGAAGCCTCCCTGGAGATGGGAGGTCAGTGAGCCCAGGTTTCCCTGGAACCTCAGCTTATGAAAACTGTATCAGACTTGCCAAGTCTCAGAGTGTGAAGTAAACAGGGACACAGCAGGTATAGCTGGAAGGAAAACAATGGCAGAGGAATCATACTGGATTAACTGAAAATGAAATTTATAAAATTACAAATTTGGAGTTTTCAAAAAAGTTATTTAAACTCCATTTAACTAAAATATTCCTCTAATACATTGCAAATTTGGATTTCAAAATTTGGGGTATGAAAATTAAGTTCACACGGAAGACACATGTACAAAAAATAAGCTTCTGAAGAAAAGGAAAATAATAATTATCTCTCATTTTTGGCCTTTATTAGGAGATGCCACAGACAAATATTATGAGTCTGTTTAGGTTGGTAGTGTAACACATGAATTCTGTAGTGGCAGCCAAGGGCACTCATTGTTGAACTCAGATAAACATTTCATGCCACTTGACAAAGACTCTCACCTTGACTAAACTTCAGTCAGGTTCCTCAGAACTTTCTTCTCAACTAGGCGTTAACCATGGCCTATAAAAACTGTAAACTCTCAGCACAAATGTTGTCAACACTGCCCCCCTCACACCACACACACTAAGAGACTTGAACGAACATTTGCATAGTTTCTAATAGCTCAAGGCCACATTGTTTGGATGACAACTCCGCTTCTCTTAGAATGCCTGTCTGAGAAAGCTCAGTACCATCTGGAAAATTTACTGTTTATTCCAGCCAAAACCTGGTGATAGGTCAGTAAGCCATAGAACCTCATCTGTAGAGCAATGCTGTACTTTGAGTATGTTCCCCAAAGTTGATGTGTTGGAAACTTGATCCCCAGTGTTGTAGTGTTGGGATGTGAGGCATATTGGGAGGTGTTTGGCTCACGGGGGCACTGCCCTAATGAATAGATTAATGCCATTTTCACTGGAGAGGTTATCATGGCAGTAGGTTCCTTATAAAAGAATGAGTTTGGCCCCTTCTTGTGCTGCTGTGCATACACACTTGCTTTCTCTCTGCCTCCCTTTTGCCATGGGATGATGCAGCAAGAAGGTTCTCACCGATATGCCAACACCTTGGTCTTGGACTTCTCAGACTCCAGAACTGTGAGGAAGTAAAATTTTGTTCTTTGTAAGTTGCCCAGTCTGTGATATTCTGCTGTTGCAGCAGAAAATAGACTAAGACAGAAAATTGGTACCAGGAGTGGGGCTATAAGAATATCTGAAAAGGTGGAAGTGGCTTTGGAATTTGGTAATGGGGAAAGGCTGGAAGAGTTTGGAAGAGCAGACTAGAAAAATCCTATATTGCCATGAACAGAGTGTTAAGGACAATTCTGGTGAGAGCTCGGAAGAGAAAAGCTGTAGGAAGTCTGAACGTTTTTAGAGATTTACTTAAGTGGTCATGATCAGAATGTTGGTAGAAATATCGATGGTAGGTTGGGCGTGGTGACTCACACCTGTAATCCCAGCACTCTGGGAGGCTGAGGCAGGTGGATCGCTTGAGGTCAGGAGTTTGAGAACGGTGTGGCCAACATGGTGAAACCTTGTCTCTACTAAAAATCCAAAAATATATATATGGTAAAGGCCAATCTGATAAGCTCTTTGAAATGAGGAATATCTTATTGGAAGCTGGAATAAACACCATTATTGCTATGGACTTGCAAAGAACTTCTGAGCCCTCACCAGAACTTTTTTTTTTTTTTTTTTTTTTTTTGAGACAGTCTCTCTCTCTGTTGCCCAGGCTGGATTGCAATGGTGCAATCTCAGCTCACTGCAACCTCTGCCTCCCAGGTTCAAGCAATTCTCCTGCCTCAGCGTCCCAAGTAGCTGGGACTACAGGTGTGCACCACCATGCCCAGCTGATGTTTGTATTTTTAGTAGAGACGGGGTTTCACCATGTTGGCCAGGCTGATCTCAAACTCCTGAACCCAGGTGATCCACCCACCTTGACCTCCCAAAGTGCTGGGATTACAGGCGTGAACCACCTCACCTGGCCTGGGGGTATAAATTTTTTATCACCCAGACCTGTCCTCTCTTGGGAGTCTTTGAAATGCTAATGTTCAAGGACATAACTCTCTTACTCCCAACCCGTGGGTGCCTGGCTCTGACTTGCATCCTATCATAAGATATGAGAAGTTTATATCTCTTCTGGATAGTTACCAATTAAACCCAGATGGCCCAGTAACATTAACCAACTATCCACTTTTTGTAAATTTTCATTTCCCTGACTCTGTTCAAGCCCCTGCTGTTCACCCTGCCTATTCTGTCATTCTTTCTTTAAAACAGTCATCTCTGCACAAATTGAAGTTGAGTTCAATTCACGCTGGACCCTATTGCAATAGTTATTAATAAAATTTACCCTTGCTGTTTTAATGCCCAGCTTTGTCTATCTTTGTTATATACTCCACGGTTTTGGACAAAATTTTGTCCCATCTATGCCTTTTCTCTGTATATAGATCTTTTACGTACCAATACACTTTTCATTAACAAAAGGACTCTGACTCTTCTACAGATCTCAGAGCCTAAAAGGGAACACCTAGCTTTCACCCCTCTATGGCAGCTATAGCCTAGACTATGGAAGAGGGTAAAGACTACAACAGTCTTGAATTGGGTAGTGATGGAAGAAAAATAACTTCCGGACTACTGACACAAACTGGAAAACTCACTGGACTGATACTGACTCGAGACACACGTCTCTCTTTTCTGCAGTTGTTTGCTGCTGCCTGGTGGGAAGGTCCATCTTCCCTTCCTCTCACCTTGTCCTCCCTCACGTTCTCTTACAGTGATAATGAACAATTACAGCCCTCAGAAAGGTATCAATCTGAGGGACTTCTCATAGGCTGAGCCTAATTTTATATGGACTTACAAACCCATAGAGAAGGTGGGATGAGGGAAGTCTATAATCAAGAGAACTTTATATTAAAAACTCTGAAACAGTAATTCCTGTAAGAGTTGAAAAATAATTTTCCCTTACTCTTAGTTCTTAGCTGGGATGGACCCTTAATAAGACAGATTACTAACAAAAAATCAAACAGTAGTTTATTAATGTGTATGTTTCATAGACACATGGGAGGTATCCAAGGAATGAGTAATTCTCAAAGAGGTGGCTCTGAACCTCAGCTGACAGAGCATCTTCTACAAAGAACAATATATTTTCAGAGTTGTGACAAGACTCAATACATTTTTAGAGTTGTGACAAGACAAAGGAAAAGGGCCTTGAATCTCTGGGGGCAGCAAATTGTGGAAAAGCAAATAAGTTGGTTACAGGTAGTTAAAAGCTACTAAAGTTTGTCATGTAGATTCCTCTGGTGCAATCTCTAAGCTGAAAAGAGTCTAAAGTTGTGTCTTTGTTCTTTCTGGTAGAGGGGTCTTTGTAAAATTTGTGTCCTGCTTTGGGCAAATAGGGAGAGACCGGAGAGCCTTTCTTGTGTCTGCTTATTTTCAGTTGCCTTCAGCTCATAATAATCCTTATGCCAAAGTGGCATGTCACAAAAAAAGTGGTGACTTTTTTTTTTTTAACCTTGTATATGAACTGCCTTTCAGATCCACACTTTGTTTACTGTGACACTCTTTGTTGAAAAGAACATACTCTTGAACTGCTTTTACAAATATATATTTTCCAAATATACATTTGTATATTACACCTTTGTTTACATGTTTGTACACCAGCTTCCTTACCCTGTGGATCCTAAAATAATATTTGGAAAGAGAATTGGGGACAGAAAGACTTACACACCCTGCAGGAACAATATGGTGACTGGCTTGTTTCCCTTGTGTCTTTTCTCAGAAAAACCAACTAATGAGCACACTGCTGAGACGGAACACATGAAATCCTTGGTTCATAGACTCTTTACAATCTTGCATTTAGAAGAGTCTCAGAAAAAGAGAGAGCACCATTTACTGGAGAAAATTGACCACCTGAAGGAACAGCTGCAGCCCCTTGAACAGGTTAGGAAGCATCACGGTTGAGTATATTTGAAAATAATACCTAGTGTTTATTGAGTGCTCCTCGTGTGAGCATTTTTCTGAATGCTTTCCATATGCTAATTTTCTCCTTTACTCCTCACAAACAACCTGTAAGTTCAGTACTTCTATCTTCCCCATTTTTTCAGATGAGGAAACTGAGCAACAGAGGTGTATCGCTAATACATGTAGAGCCTGGACTTGAGCTCACGTGGCCTGTGTTCAGAGCTGCCACCTTAAACTCTATGCTATGCTTCCTCTCCAGAGATCAGTCATAATGTCTCTGTAAATAAGTGTAATATGAGCAGGGAAGCACTAGCTGGAGTCCTACCTCCCTTTCCTTTTTAGAGAATAGGCCCAGAGCCCTTACTCCGTCTAACAGAATTGCAGCTGGAAAGTTGGTAATAACTAGCATCTAAAGTTAAATCAATGGTGTGGAAACAATAACTTTGATTTGGGGGATAGTTGGGGAAATTTGTTTCAAGAGAAAGAATTGCATTCTTTAGACTTATAATCCCATTTGTGATGTTTATTTAAATGGGAAGGTCTATGTGTATCTCTCAATATGAATGGAAAGTTTCTGGAGATGTAAGGAAGTTGTTTTGTTTTGTTTTGTTTTTTGTTTTGTTTGAGACGGAGTCTCACTCTGTCGCCCAGGCTGGAGTGCAGTGGCCGGATCTCAGCTCACCGCAAGCTCCACCTGCCAAGTTTATGCCATTCTCCCAGCTCAGCCTCCTGAGTAGCTGGGACTACAGGTGCCCGCCACCACACCCAGCTAGTTTTTTTGTATTTTTTAGTAGAGACGGGGTTTCACTGTGTTAGCCACGATGGTCTCGATCTCCTGACCTTGTGATCCGCCCGTCTCGGCCTCCCAAAGTGCTGGGATTACAGGCTTGAGCCACCGCGCCCGGCCTAGGAAGTTTTAATAGTAATTACCTCTAAGGGTATTTGGAGGATGTCAGAGAGAGGGACTTGTTTTATTTTTTTGATTGTTTACCATTTTAGTTTTTTCTTTACTTGTAATATATTTACTTGGATTAAAATTTAAAAATCTAAAGTTTTCCTCCCAGTTACTACATTCTCCACACCTATGAATCATTTTAGATTTCCTTTATCTGTGTACAAATACAAATATATTCTTACTCTGTTCTTTTTCTCAGAAAAGGAAGCACATTATTATGCATTATTCTCATCTTTTTTCAGCGTATCATAGAAATCTCCCCTTATCGGCACAGAGCTTCATTACAGTTGTGTGACATCTTGATGGGCATATGGATTATTTTTGGACTTCCGCTATTAAGAATGAATCTGTAATGGGTTTTGTGTATGCAGGTGTATTTTCAGAATGAATTCTTAGAAGTGGAATTGCTGAGTCAAGTAGGCCTCTAATTTTATTTGGGTCTCAGAGGATGACTTCTTCTTTTTTTTTTTTTGAGACGGAGTCTCGCTCTGTCGCCCAGGCTGGAGTGCAGTGGCCGGATCTCAGCTCACTGCAAGCTCCGCCTCCCGGGTTCACGCTATTCTCCTGCCTCAGCCTCTGGAGTAGCTGGGACTACAGGTGCCCACCACCTCGCCCAGCTAGTTTTTTTGTATTTTTTAGTAGAGACGGGGTTTCACCGTGTTAGCCAGGATGGTCTTGATCTCCTGACCTCGTAATCCGCCCATCTCGGCCTCCCAAAGTGCTGGGATTACAGGCTTGAGCCACCGCGCCCGGCCTCAGAGGATGACTTCTGAGTTTTTCATTGTATACTCTTCTATACTATTCATTTTTCCAAGGGCAGTTACTACCTTTATAATTTTAAAAAGATTAATGAGCTGATACGATAATGAGTATTTACTCATTCATGTATATGTTTTATAAGTTGTTTTTCCATATATCTGACCTCTTCAAAGTAATACAGATGTGCATTTGTTTGAATCAACCCAAATGTCCATCTGTGACAGACTGGATTAAGAAAACGTGGCACATATACACCATGGAATACTATGCAGCCATAAAAAAGGATGAGTTTGCATCCTTTGTAGGGACATGGATGCAGCTGGAAACCATCATTCTCAGCAAACTATCACAAGAACAGAAAACCAAACACCGCATGTTCTCACTCATAGGTGGAACTGAACAATGAGATCATTTGGACTCAGGAAGGGGAACATGACACACTGGGGCCTATCATGGGGAGGCGGGGGGGAGGGATTGCATTGGGAGTTATACATGATATAAATGATGAATTGATGGGTGCTGACGAGTTGATGGGTGCAGCACACCAACATGGCACAAGTATACATATGTAACAAACCTGCACGTTATGCACATGTACCCTAGAACTTAAAGGATAATAAAAAATAAATAAATAAATAAATAGAGTTCCTTTGCATCTTGTTTTTTGTCCCTTTAGTTGGTGTATTTGTAAACGGAATTAAGTTTTTCATTCCTCCTCAGGTGAAAGCTGGAATAGCAGCTCATTCGGAAGCCAAAACCAGCGGACTCCTGTGGGCTGGATTGGCACTGCTGTCCATTCAGGGTGGGGCACTGGCCTGGCTCACGTGGTGGGTGTACTCCTGGGATATCATGGAACCAGTTACATACTTCATCACATTTGCAAATTCTATGGTCTTTTTTGCATACTTTGTAGTCACTCGACAGGTGAGTAGTTTGTTAGGAAAATGGTAAGTTAGAACATCTTTGCAAAGAATCTCTTATCTAAGCAATAAGCAATAAAGCCTTTTTATTTACTGAATTACTGCCATCTGGGTTTTTATGAGCTGGTAAATGTATTGTTTTTTACAAGACTGGATGAAGACTTACAACACAGAGAAATTATATATAACTTCTATGGAGAAGTAATTAGTGTAACACACAGATTCCTCCATTGGGATAAACGTGTTCTCTGTGCCCTCATTTATAAATAAAACTGAATTTGCATTGCAAAACATTCAGTAATATCAGCTTTGTCTCATGGTTTATTCAGTATGCCAAAAATCTCCCTTTTCTTTTTTCTTCCTTCTTCTTTCCCATTATGTATAATTTCTCCCAGCTTGCCTGTTTTTGAAAGGAGCAGCAGATCTTAAATGAGACTAAATGTTTTATTTGTGTTGGCTTATGCTTACTCTCATGGCCATTGCAAATATTTTACCCATTCATCTGCCTTCTTTTGCTTTGTTGTTGCTGAGTCAAGTATCTTTCTTGCAGAGGCATTATGTTCATTCAGAACATGTTATTTTCTTCTCTCTCTTTTTTTTTAAGGATTATACTTACTCAGCTGTTAAGAGTAGGCAGTTTCTTCAGTTCTTCCACAAGAAATCAAAGCAACAGCATTTTGATGTGGAGCAATACAACAAGTTAAAAGAAGACCTTGCTAAGGTATACTACAAATACATCTTATAGCTGGTTTGTTTGGGAGCCAGAACTTAGTATCAGGGAAATACAATCGGTGGCTCATCCTCACAAATTAAATTTTGGTCCTAGATTTCTGTGTGTTGTAGGATTGTTCATTGAAATGGTTGACATGTTTCATATTAATTTCATATCCCACAGTTTTACTCTTCTGTATATGAAGATAGCTTTAAATATGTGTTAAACTTTCTTAAATGACTTAAGATAGTAAAACAAAAACTTTCACTGGAAATCCATTTCTAAGCCAATAATAAAAAACAGAATTTTAGGAAGGTGAACACTGTGATAAGGAATTTAAGGCATTTATAAGTTTCTTTTCCCTAAAGATAGAACAATCATTACAGTATTCCTCCCTTCATCTTTTTCCCTTCTGAAAGGCACTTACTCAGGTATACACTGCTAGAAAGTGAAGGAACCATGGTATGAACACAAGTTTGATTTCGGAGTCTATATTCTTAAGTACTTTTTCACAATCTGTTTGTTAGCCAGTTATCTCTGGCTTCCCAATTTACTCATTAACTTTGTTCAGATGGCGACTTCTCAGCACATCACCTGATTTTTCATTTTTATCAGTAATTTCATAACAAAGAAGTTTTAGTAAAAATATCCTCCATTGCTCAATGCATGCTTGTTTAGTAGTTGGTAATCAAACCTTTTATTATCTGTACTTTCTAAATTACTCATCCCTAAAATTTAAAACAGAATCACTCAAATTTTGTAGTTCAAAAATTGAAGAGCGTTTTAATTTCATTTTTAATTTTTTTTTTTTTTTTTTTTGAGATGGAGTCTTGCTATCGCCCAGACTAGAGTGTAGTGGCTCAATCTCAGCTCACTGCAACCTCCACCTCCTGGATTCAAGTGATTCTTGTGCCTCAGCCTCTTGAGTAGCTGTGACTATCGGCGCCTGCCACCATGCCTGGCTCCTTTTTTTGTATTTTCAGTAGAGACGGAGTTTTACTATGTTGTCCAGACTGGTCTCAAACTCCTAACCTCAAGTGATCTGCCCGCCTCGGCCTCCCAAAGTGTTAGGATTACAGGCGTGAGCCACCATGTCTGGCCAAGCCTTTTAAAAAAATGTATTTTATTTCATATAATCATTCCATAGGAAAAATATAATGCTTTTAAAAAAATTTTGTGGATTCCCTTATATTTGAATAATCCTATCTGAGAAGGCTAAGGAATGTTCTTTCAGCTAGTTTATAGGACAGTGCCTTTGAGATTTAGAGGGTAAGCCTAGTGTGATCCCAGCGATTTGGGAGGCTGAGGTGGGAGGATCTTTGGAGTCCAGAAATTGGAGACCAGCCTAGTCAACATAGTGAGACCTCATCTCTACAAAATTTGTTTTTAAATTAGCTGGGCGTGGTGGCACATGCTTGTAGTCCTACCCACTTGGGAAGTTGAGGCAGGAGGATCCCATGAGCCCAAGAGTTCAACACTGCAGTGAACTATGATAATACCACTGCACTCCAGCCTGGGCAGCAGAGTGAGACCCCATCTCTAAAAAAAATTTTTTCTTTTTTTTTTTTTGAGATGGAGTCTCACTCTGTCCCCCAGGCTGGAGTGCAGTGGCAGGATCTCAGCTCACTGCAAGCTCCGCCTCCTGGGTTCACACCATTCTCCTGCCTCAGCCTCCCGGGTAGCTGGGACTACAGGCGCCG
>NC_045436.1:89567121-89581698 GCF_002776525.5 Piliocolobus tephrosceles
TGGGCATTAAACTTTAAAACATTTGAATCACTGGACCATAATGCTTCAGCCTAACGATATTTATATAAAAAGAAGAGAAAGACATTTTCTTTTTTTTGAGATGGAGTTTCACTCTTATTGCCCAGGCTGGAGTGCAATGGCGCAATCTCGACTCACTGCAACCTCCCCCTCCTGGGTTCAAGTGATTCTCCTGCCTCAGCCTCCCAAGTAGCTGGGATTACAGGCATGCGCCACCATGCCTAGGTAAATTTTTTTTTGTATTTTTAGTAGAGACGGGGTTTCTCCATGTTGGTCAGGCTGGTCTCGAACTCCCGACCTCAGGTGATCTGCCCGCCTCAGACTCCCAAAGTGGTGGGATTACAGGTGTGAGCTACCACGCCTGGCCAAGAAAGACATTTTCAATAGATTAAATTGTAAAATAAGATAGCCCCTATTAATTAGATTTTGGAAAGAAATGCAGCTTTTTAGTTAGCATTGAGGCAAAGCAGGGAACCTGCTTCTTTCCAATCGCACTTGGATCTTTGCAAAAGTCCACTCGGCGCTGAGAAACTTTCCTGTTCACCAGTGTGAGGAGTTCTGTGAACTCTAAGGAGGAGCCATATTTTCCCAACATCTCACACAAATCCTGAATGTACCATGAGCCGTTCACAGTTTCCCGGTGAGAATAATATCCTAAAAAAGTGAGAAGGAAAATGTTGCTGCAGTTTTCTGGCTTTCAATTACTGTGTGTATTCTTTATAGTTACAGAAGTATAAGTTCTTAAAAATGCTTAAAAGAGTCTTAAGATGTGTCCATGATATATATGGCTTAAATTTTTTTTTGACTCTTCTCAAATGGGAAAAGAGATTAATTCTGTATAGTTTTATATACATGGGGTTAATTCTATGTAATTTCCTCCATTTCCTAAAAAATTCCCAAGATAATGACTGAGACATGAGATTACTAAAAAGAAGTCAAACAAAATTATTTACTACGAAAGCAAAGAAGCATTATCAAAATATTTTTCAGCTGGGCATGGTGGCTCATGCCTGTAATCCCAGCACTTTGGGAGGCTGAGGCAGGCAGATCATTTGAGGTCAGGAGTTCGAGACCAGCCTGGCCAACATGGTGAAACCCCGTCTCTACTAAAACTACAAAAATTAGCTGGGTGTGGTGGCAGGCACCTGTATTCCCAGCTACTCGGGAGGCTGAGGCAGGAGAATCACTTGAACCCAGGAGGCAGAGGTTGCAGTGAGCGGACATTGTACCACTGCACTCCAGCCTGGGCAACAGAGTGAAACTCTCTCAAAGAAAAAAAGACACACACACACACACACACACATATGTATATATATATTACATATATTATATATTATATATGTAATATATATTACACATATATAATATATGTAATATATATTACATATATAATATGTATTTATACACATAATACATATATATGTAATACATACTATATATACACATATATATATATATATAAAATGCTGAGTGCAATGGCTCATACCTGTAATCCCAGCACTTTAGGAGGCCAAGGCTGGAGGATCACTTGAGCCCAGGAGTTTGAGACCAGCCTGGGCAACACAGAAAGACCCAGTCTCTACAGAAAAGTTACAAAGTTAGCCAGGCATGGTGGTGCATGCCTACAGTCCCAGCTACAGGGGGGCTGAGGCTCAGTTTCTCAAAATTGAGGCTGCAGTGAGCCATGATCATGCTACTGCACTCCAGCCTCAGTGACAGAGTAAGACCTTGTCTCAAAAAAAAAAAAAAAAAAAAATTAAAGCTTTCCAGGACAATTACCACAATGGCACTACCACCCTCAGTAAATGATGGTAGGCTAATATTATATATAATTAGACTTGCTGCTTTACTCAATATAACTCTCAGGAATGATTTTTCTGTAAGGTATTTTACACTTTTCATTTATCACTCTGTGCCATGTGGTCAAAGAAAATTTTAAGTCTGAGAGCTTCAGGATGGAATCACTATGTCCCAACAGAAAGTCCTGACCCAAACCAATCAAAGGCGAAACTTACAGAACCTTAGCCAAGAGAGGTAATTATATGTTTGTTTTAAACACCACACACCTTCTGCAACGGAGTAACACATAAGGAAGTCAGCTCCAGCAGGCAGCGTGTAAACGGAGGCTGCATCTACCTCAGTTATGTTGGTGTCCAGCTTGTCTGTCTGATTATCTACTGCATCCAAAGGAACGACTGGCACATCGTGCTGGTCTCCCCGACATGCCTACAAGACAAGGAGGAAAAACCCACCTCTATGCCTACTGTTTTCTTCCCAGTGCTTAATGTGTGCAGTGAATGTGTAAACCAGGACACCTTCATTACAACAGAAACCACATTCTGAGCAGTTGAGAAGCAATACATTCAGGGTTAGAGGGGACAAAAGCCAACAAAGCTGTTTCCTACTTACGTTTTCTTTTAGTTAATTATTATTATTATTTTTTTGAGACGGAGTCTCACTCTGTCGCCCAGGCTGGATGGAGTACAGTGGCGCGATCTCAGCTCACTGCAAGCTCCGCCTCCCAGGTTCACACTATTCTCCTCCAGAGTAGCCGCCAACTACAGGCGCCCGCTACCACGCCCGACTAATTTTTTGTATTTTTAGTAGAGACGGGGTTTCATCGGATTAGCCAGGATGGTCTTGATCTCCTGACCTTGTGATCCGCCCGCCTCAGCCTCCCAAAGTGCTGGGAATACAGGCGTGAGCCACTGCACCCGGCCTTTTAATGTTTTAAGAAAAAATTGGCATCCCCAAGTATACATAAAATTATGTTAGTAGAAGGGTATACTGTAGAGGAAAAAGCTTGTGGTTTTAAAATTTCTTACGGATTAACCACACCCAGGGCACACTGTGATACCTTTGCTTTTGAAAGCTATAGTATTGACCTAAGTATTTCTATTCAGGCAGGCAGTGTATGTCCGGATTGACTTTTGCTTGCCTGGCTGCTGCTATAAATTGTTAGGAGTTAAAATGACATCCAGCCTGACCTGACAAGATACCCGTTAATGCACCTTCTTCCTTGTGTGCCCATTAAAAAGTGAGGTCTCAAATTTTTACCCACTAATTCTGACTCACTCAGAATTTACATTAAATTTAGACTCACTCAAAATTAACATTAAATTCTGACTCACTCAGAGGCTAACACTAAACTCTTCCCGTAAGTGACTTTTACAGGCTGAATTGTGTTCCCACCAAATTCATATGTTGAACTATGACTATTTGAAGACAGGGCCTTTAAAGGTGATAAAGAAAAATGAGGTCATACGGGTGAACCCAAATCCAACATGACCAATGTCTTCATAAGAAGAAATTGGGACACAGACATGCACAGAACAAAGACCATATGAAGGCACAGGGACAAGACAGCCACCTACAAGCCAAGAAGGGAGGCCTCGGAAGAAACCAACCCTCCCCACATCTCCATCTCAGACTTCCAGCTCTGGGACTGTGACGATAAATTCCCGCTGTTGAAACCATACAGACTGGTGCTTTGTTATGGCCACCCTATACATGAATACAGTCAGCTAATAAGATTCTGTTGTAGCATTATAAATGCATCAATCAGTTCTGAAATGGTTAAAGAATTATGAGCATCAAAAGTCCTGAATGATTTAAAATCATAAATAGAAAATCCCTACTATCCCATTTTTATAGGCAAATTTTAATCTTGGTATCAGCAGGCTTATTTTCAGGCCTTGTTTTCTACTGTCCTTCTTAAATAAAACAGAACACCTTTAACCTGATGGCATCATCTGCCCAGTCAACTGCAGTAAGAGTAAAGAACGAGCCTCTACTGAGGGTGTGCCGTATGCCAGGCACCATTCTAAGTGGTTTTCATTAAGTCAGGCAATTTTGCCCGCACAACCACCCCATGAGGGAGGTGCTCTTTTTACCAAGAATCTAAGGCATACAGAGAAAGTAATTTGGCAAATTATTTCCTTCATTTGTGGCTTTCTTCCTATAGTAGCTTGTTAGTTATTTCCAATTCTCTTGTGTTTGACAGTGTTGACCACTCCCTTTTTCATGAAACTATCATGTTATTATGTGTTTCTTATTTTTCTCCTGGTGCCCATCCACCTCAATATCTTCCCTCTTCAGCCCATTCCTCATGGGTGCCCCCTTGTTTTGTTTTATGCTCCTTTTTAGGCGGTATTCAACATTAAGTAACCTCATCTAATCCCATGGCTTCCATGACCACCTCCTGATTTCTTTCTCCAGCCGAGGCCACCTGTCTTAGGTTCTACACCTGTATCACCAATTCTATGTCCCACAGACATTCCAATGCAGTTGTCCAAACCAGAAACGAGGCAGTGATGCTTCACTTCTTACAGCCACGTCCTTCCTCACCCCAAAACAAGGCTTTATGGTAGGATGTGAAATGCAGTTTCATGTTTGATACGGTCTGGATTTTTTTCCCCTCCAAATCTCATGTTAAAATGTGGTTCCCGAGGGGCGGAGCAAGATGGCCGAATAGGAACAGCTCCAGTCTCCAACTCCCAGCGCAAGCGACACAGAAGACCGGTGATTTCTGCATTTTCAACTGAGGTACTGGGGTCATCTCACTAGGGAGTGCCGGACAATCGGTGCTGGTCAGCTGCTGCAGCCTGACCAGCGAGAGTTGAAGCAGGGGGAGGCATCGCCTCACCTGGGAAGCGCAAGGGGGAAGGGAATCCCTTTTCCTAGCCAGGGGAACTGAGACACACAACACCTGGAAAATCGGGTAACTCCCACCCCAATACTGCGCTTTAAGCAAACAGGCACACCAGGAGAATATATCCCACACCTGGCTGGGAGGGTCCCACGCCCACGGAGCCGCCCTCATTGCTAACACAGCAGTCTGCAATCTAACCGCAAGGCAGCAGCGAGGCTGGGGGAGGGGCGCCCGCCATTGCTGAGGCTTAAGTAGGTAAACAAAGCTGCTGGGAAGCTCGAACTGGGTGGAGCTCACAGCAGCTCAAGGAAACCTGCCTGTCTCTGTAGACTCCACCTCTGGGGACAGGGCACAGCTAAACAACAACAACAAAAAAAGCAGCAGGAACCTCTGCAGACGCAAATGACTCTGTCTGACAGCTTTGAAGAGAGCAGTGGATCTCCCAACACGGAGGTTGAGATCTGAGAAGGGACAGATTGCCTGCTCAAGTGGGTCCCTGACCCCTGAGTAGCCTAACTGGGAGACATCCCCCACTAGGGGCAGTCTGACACCCCACACCTCACAGGGTGGAGTACACCCGAGAGGAAGCTTCCAAAGCAAGAATCAGACAGGTACACTCGCTGTTCAGCAATATTCTATCTTCTGCAACCTCTGCTGCTGATACCCAGGCAAACAGGGTCTGGAGTGGACCTCAAGCAATCTCCAACAGACCTACAGCTGAGGGTCCTGACTGTTAGAAGCAAAACTATCAAACAGGAAGGACACCTATACCAAAACCCCATCAGTACGTCACCATCATCAAAGACCAGAGGCAGATAAAACCATAAAGATGGGGAAAAAGCAGGACAGAAAAGCTGGAAATTCAAAAAATAAGAGCGCATCTCCCCCTGCAAAGGAGCACAGCCCATCGCCAGCAACGGATCAAAGCTAGTCAGAGAATGATTTTGACGAGATGAGAGAAGAAGGCTTTAGTCCATCAAACTTCTCAGAGCTAAAGGAGGAATTACGTGCCCAGACCAAAGAAACTAAAAATCTTGAAAAAAGAGTGGAAGAATTGACAGCTAGATTAATTAATGCAGAGAAGGCCATAAACAAAATGACAGAGATGAAAAACATGACACGAGAAATACGTGACAAATCCATAAGCTTCAGTAACTGACTCGATCAACTGGAAGAAAGAGTATCAGCGATTGAGGATCAAATGAATGAAATGAAGCGAGAAGAGAAACCAAAAGAAAAAAGAAGAAAAAGAAATGAACAAAGCCTGCAAGAAGTATGGGATTATGTAAAAAGACCAAATCTACGTCTGATTGGGGTGCCTGAAAGTGAGGGGGAAAATGGAACCAAGTTGGAAAACACTCTTCAGGATATCATCCAGGAGAACTTCCCCAACCCAGTAGGGCAGGCCAACATTCAAATTCAGGAAATACAGGGAATGCCACAAAGATACTCCTCGAGAAGAGCAACTCCAAGACACATAATTGCCAGATTCACCAAGTTGAAATGAAGGAAAAAATCTTAAGGGCAGCCAGAGAGAAAGGTCGGGTTACCCACAAAGGGAAGCCCATCAGACTAACAGCAGATCTCTCGGCAGAAACTCTACAAGCCAGAAGAGAGTGGGGGCCAATATTCAACATTCTTAAAGAAAAGAATTTTAAACCCAGAATTTCATATCCAGCCAAACTAAGTTTCATAAGTGAAAGAGAAATAAAATCCTTTACAGATAAGCAAATGCTTAGAGATTTTGTCACCACCAGGCCTGCCTTACAAGAGACCCTGAAGGAAGCCCTAAACATGGAAAGGAACAACCGGTACCAGCCATTGCAAAAACATGCCAAAATGTAAAGACCATCGAGGCTAGGAAGAAACTGCATCAACTAACGAGCAAAATAACCAGTTAATGTCATAATGGCAGGATCAAGTTTACACATAACAATATTAACCTTAAATGTAAATGGACTAAATGCTCCAATTAAAAGACACAGACTGGCAAACTGGATAAAGAGTCAAGACCCATCAGTCTGCTGTATTCAGGAGACCCATCTCACATGCAAAGACATACATAGGCTCAAAATAAAGGGATGGAGGAAGATCTACCAAGCAAATGGAGAACAAAAAAAAGCAGGGGTTGCAATACTAGTCTCTGATAAAACAGACTTTAAACCATCAAAGATCAAAAGAGACAAAGAAGGCCATTACATAATGGTAAAGGGATCAATTCAACAGGAAGAGCTAACTATCCTAAATATATATGCACCCAATACAGGAGCACCCAGATTCATAAAGCAAGTCCTTAGAGACTTACAAAGAGACCTAGACTCCCATACAATAATAATGGGAGACTTCAACACTCCACTGTCAACATTAGACAGATCAAGGAGACAGAAAGTTAACAAGGATATCCAGGAATTGAACTCATCTCTGCACCAAGTGGACCTAATAGACATCTATAGAACTCTCCACCCCACATCAACAGAATACACATTCTTCTCAGCACCACATCGCACTTATTCCAAAACTGACCACATAATTGGAAGTAAAGCACTCCTCAGCAAATGTAAAAGAACAGAAATTATAACAAACTGTCTCTCAGACCACAGTGCAATCAAACTAGAACTCAGGACTAAGAAACTCAATCAAAACCGCTCAACTACATGGAAACTGAACAACCTGCTCCTGAATGACTACTGGGTACATAACGAAATGAAGGCAGAAATAAAGATGTTCTTTGAAACCAATGAGAACAAAGATACAACATACCAGAATCTCTGGGACACATTTAAAGCAGTGTGTAGAGGGAAATTTATAGCACTAAATGCCCACAAGAGAAAGCAGGAAAGATCTAAAATCGACACTCTAACATCACAATTAAAAGAACTAGAGAGGCAAGAGCAAACACATTCAAAAGCTAGCAGAAGGCAAGAAATAACTAAGATCAGAGCAGAACTGAAGGAGATAGAGACACAAAAAACCCTCCAAAAAATCAATGAATCCAGGAGTTGGTTTTCTGAGAAGATCAACAAAATTGACAGACCGCTAGCAAGACTAATAAAGAAGAAAAGAGAGAAGAATCAAATAGACGCAATAAAAAATGATGAAGGGGATATCACCACCGACCCCACAGAAATACAAACTACCATCAGAGAATACTATAAACACCTCTACGCAAGTCAACTAGAAAATCTAGAAGAAATGGATAATTTCCTGGACACTTAGACTCTTCCAAGACTAAACCAGGAAGAAGTTGAATCCCTGAATAGACCAATAGCAGGCTCTGAAATGGAGGCAATAATTAATAGCCTACCAACCAAAAAAAGTCCAGGACCAGATGGATTCACAGCTGAATTCTACCAGAGGTACAAGGAGGAGCTGGTACCATTCCTTCTGAAACTATTCCAATCAATAGAAAAAGAGGGAATCCTCCCTAACTCATTTTATGAGGCCAACAGCATCCTGATACCAAAGCCTGGCAGAGACACAACAAAAAAAGAGAATTTTAGACCAATATCCCTGATGAACATCGATGCAAAAATCATCAATAAAATACTGGCAAACTGGATTCAGCAGCACATCAAAAAGCTTATCCACCATGATCAAGTGGGCTTCATCCCTGGGATGCAAGGCTGGTTCAACATACGCAAATCAATCAACATAATCCAGCATATAAACAGAACCAAAGACAAGAACCACGTGATTATCTCAATAGATGCAGAAAAGGCTTTTGACAAAATTCAACAGCCCTTCATGCTAAAAACGCTCAACAAATTCGGTATTGATGGAACGTACCTCAAAATAATAAGAGCTATTTATGACAAACCCACAGCTAATATCATACTGAATGGGCAAAAACTGGAAAAATTCCCTTTGAAAACTGGCACAAGACAGGGATGCCCTCTCTCACCACTCCTATTCAACATAGTGTTGGAAGTTCTGCCTAGGGCAATCAGGCAAGAAAAATAAATAAATGGTATTCAGTTAGGAAAAGAAGAAGTCAAATTGTCCCTGTTTGCAGATGACATGATTGTATATTTAGAAAACCCCATTGTCTCAGCCCAAAATCTCCTTAAGCTGATAAGCAACTTCAGCAAACTCTGAGGATACAAAATTAATGTGCAAAAATCACAAGCATTCTTATACACTAGTAACAGACAAACAGCCAAATCATGAATGAACTTCCATTCAAAATTGCTTCAAAGAGAATAAAATACCTAGGAATCCAACTTACAAGGGATGTAAAGGACCTCTTCAAGGAGAACTACAAACCACTGCTCAGTGAAATCAAAGAGGACACAAACAAATGGAAGAACATACCATGCTCATGGATAGGAAGAATCAATATCGTGAAAATGGCCATACTGCCCAAGGTTATTTATAGATTCAATGCCATCCCCATCAAGCTACCAATGAGTTTCTTCACAGAATTGGAAAAAACTGCTTTAAAGTTCACATGGAACCAAAAAAGAGCCCGCATTGCCAAGACAATCCTAAGTCAAAAGGACAAAGCTGGAGGCGTCACGCTACCTGACTTCAAACTATACTACAAGGCTACAGTAACCAAAACAGCATGGTACTGGTACCAAAACAGAGATATAGACCAATGGAACAGAACAGAGTCCTCAGCAATAATACCACACATCTACAGCCATCTGATCTTTGACAAACCTGAGAGAAACAAGAAATGGGGAAAGGATTCCCTATTTAATAAATGGTGCTGGGAAAATTGGCTAGCCATAAGTAGAAAGCTGAAAGTGGATCCTTTCCTTACTCCTTATATGAAGATTAATTTAAGATGGATTAGAGACTTAAATGTTAGACCTAATACCATAAAAACCCTAGAAGAAAACCTAGGTAGTACCATTCAGGACATAGGCATGGGCAAGGACTTCATGTCTAAAACACCAAAAGCAACGGTAGCAAAAGCCAAAATTGACAAATGGGATCTAATTAAACTAAAGAGCTTCTGCACAGCAAAAGACACTACCATCAGAGGGAACAGGCAACCTACAGAATGGGAGAAAATTTTTGCAATCTACTCATCTGAAAAAGGGCTAATATCCAGAACCTACAAAGAACTCAAACAAATATACAAGAAAAAAACAACCCCATCAAAAAGTGGGCAAAGGATATGAACAGCCATTTCTCCAAAGACATTCATACAGCCAACAGACACATGAAAAAATGCTCATCATCACTGGCCATCAGAGAAATGCAAATCAAAACCACAATGAGATACCATCTCACACCAGTTAGAATGGCAATCATTAAAAAGTCAGGAAACAACAGGTGTTGGAGAGGATGTGGAGAAATAGGAACACTTTTACACTGTTGGTGGGATTGTAAACTAGTTCAACCATTATGGAAAACAGTATGGCAATTCCTCAAGGATCTAGAACTAGATGTACCATATGACCCAGCCATCCCACTACTGGGTATATACCCAAAGGATTATAAATCATGCTGCTATAAAGACACATGCACAGGTATGTTTATTGTGGCACTATTCACAATAGCAAAGACTTGGAATCAACCCAAATGTCCACCTGTGACAGACTGGATTAAGAAAATGTGGCACATATACACCATAGAATACTATGCAGCCATAAAAAAGGATGAGTTTGCATCCTTTGTAGGGACATGGATGCAGCTGGTAACCATCATTCTTAGGAAACTATAACAAGAACAGAAAACCAAACACCACATGTTCTCACTCATAGGTGGGAACTGAACAATGAGATCACTTGGACTCAGGAAGGGGAACATCACACACCGGGGCCTATCATGGGGAGGCGGGGGGGAGGGATTGCATTGGGAGTTATACCTGATATAAATGATGAATTGATGGGTGCTGACAAGTTGATGGGTGCAGCACACCAACATGGCACAAGTATACATATGTAACAAACCTGCACGTTATGCACATGTACCTTAGAACTTAAAGGATAATAAAAAAAAAAAAAAAAAAAAAAATGTGGTTCCCAGTGTGAGAGGTGGGGCCTGGTAGAAGGTGACTGGATCATTGTGGAGGATCTCATGAATGTTTAGCATCATCCCCTTGGTGGTAAGTGAGCTGTCACTCAGTTAACATGAAATCTGGTTATGTAAGAGAGTCTGGCACCTCCCCCTTAGCAGTCTATTGCTCCCACTCCCACCAAGTCATATGCTGGCTCTCCATCGCCTTCCACCTTAGGAAGGTGAAGCTTCCTAAGGCTTCACCAGAAGCAGATGCCAGCACCATGCTTCCTGTACAGCCTGCAGAACTGTGGGCCAATCAAATCTCTTTTCCTTATAAATTACCCAGTGTCAGGTATTTCCTTATAGCAATGCAAGAATAGACTAACATAATATTATTTTATGTCCTCCATGCCATTCATGGAAATACAGAATTGTGGCACTGGCATGTCAGGTTTCTCTTTTGTAGTTCAGAATCTTTGGCCGGGTGCAGTGGCTCATGCCTGTAATCCCAAAACTTTGGGAGGCCAAGGAGGGCAGATCACCTGAGGTCAGGAGTTCAAGACCCACCTGGCCAACATGGTGAAACCCCGTCTCTAAGAAAATACAAAACTTAGCCAGGCATGATGGCAGGTGCTTGTAATCCCAGCTACTCAGGAGGCTGAAGTGGGAGAATCATTTGAACCCTGGGGGTGGAGGTTGCAGTGAGCTGATACTGCACCATTGCAGTCCAGCTTGGGAGACAGAGCGAGACTCCGTCTCAAAAAGAAAAAAAAAAGAATCCTTAATGATGTGCCAAGTCATATTATTCATGAAAAAAAAAAAAATTTTTTTTGAGACACAGTCTTACTCTGACACCCAGGCTGGAGTATGGTGGTGTGCTCTCGACTCACTGCAGCCTCTGCCTCCCAGGTTGAAGCAATTCTCGTGCCTAATGGCTGGCATTACAAGCACCTGCCACCATGCCTGGCTAATTTTTGTATTTTTAGTAGAGACAGGGTTTCACCATGTTTGCCAGGCTGGTCTTGAACTGCTGACCTCAGGTGATCTGCCTGCCTCGGCCTCCCAAAGTGCTGAGATTACAGGCATGAGCTATCTCACCTGTAAAAAATACTTTTATCCCTAAAAATAATTTGGCAGCAGAGAAACAATCTTGGTTTAAGGGGCAATGTGAAAGGGATGAGACAGGATAGGACTAGAAGGGCTTTATTTTTCCATTCTTTCCACTGGTTTATATGCTCTCCACCTCCCAAAGAAGCAAACTTAGTCTGATGAGGTTGCCTTGCACGGCACTCTTTAGTCAGCAGGTACCTTTTCCAATGGCTCTCCTTGATATCATGCTGGGCCAGGGAGTAGCACATTGGTTACTTCATGAGTAACTTCAAGTGTCAATCCAAATGCTGTTACTTTGTAATACAGACAATGAGAGTGTCAAAGAATTATTACTAACAGCTCAAAGTGCAACTCTGATTGGCCAGAATTTAAAAAGGGCCTGTCCAATTACTGGAGAAAGTTACTTTCAAAATTGGCTTTTAGACCTTTATCACATGTTCAGAATGACAGACTTTATAATTAAGATGACAACGTAATCAGTCTTACCTGAATGATAAATATCTTGGGTTTTCCAACCAGGCTCTGACACTTGTCTCCTTTGAACAAGCCAGTTAATGTCTGAATTTCGATTTTAGCATCATATGCATAAATGTGATTGCCTTCGCCATGGCTCAGGAAGACACACACAAAACAATCGGCATCTGCGTGGCTAGAGGTTGACACTATAAAAGACCCAAAAGAGAATATAGAAATGAAAATACGACGCTTGTTATCTACACAGAAAAATTCAGTTTATTAATACTAGAATAAAGTTACGTCCACGTGACTGGGGAGGAGGAAAATTTGTGGTTTTGTCTTTTTTGTTTTTTTGAGACAAGAGTTTCACTGTTGGTGCCCAGGTTGGAGTGCAGTAGCACGATCTTGGCTCACGGCAACCTCCACCTCCCCGGTTCAAGCGATTCTCCTGCCTCAGCCTCCCAGGTAGCTGGGATTACAGATTCGAAACCATACCCAGCTAATTTTTGTATTTTTAGTAGAGACAGGGTTTTGCCATGTAGCCAGGCTGGTCTCGAACTCCTGACCTCAAGTGATCCACCCACCTTGGCCTCCCAAAGTGCTGAGATTACAGGCATGAGCCACCATGCCCGGCCTATTCTTTAATAAGTGTAAAATATCTGTAATGAAACAACTTAAGTCTTTAATCAAACAGAATATACCATACTGTATCTTATGTTTTAAAAAATCCAAATTTATTCAAGTTCAGAGTAATAGAGTTTGACCAAATTTCATTAGCCTTTCTAAAACACAGAATGATGTGGAAAACATAAAGGGATTATGATAGGGAATCTCATTTAAGATCCAAGTTACTTTGGCAATAAACTAAAAATTTCCTTGAATCAGCAGAGACCTTAGAGCAAAAGACCCAGGAACTGCTCAACAACTCCCCACACGTTGCTGCACTTTCACCATAGGAACACAGCACTTAGGGCCAGGCGCGGTGGCTCACGCCTGAAATCCCAGCACTTTGGGAGGCCGAGGCAGGTGGATCACTTGAGGCTGGGAGTTCAAGACCAGTCTGGCCAACACGGTGAAACCCTGTCTCTACTAAACACACAAAATTAGCCGGGCTTGGGGGCGAGCTACTTGGTAAGCTGAGGCAGGAGAATCGCTTGAACCCAGGAGGTGGGGGTTGCAGTGAGCTGAGATCATGCCACTGCACTCCAGTCTGGGAGACACAGCGAGATTCCATCTCAAAAAAAAAAAAGAAGAGATTATAGCACTTAGAGCTTCCAAAAGAGTACTCAAGGCCGGGTGCGGTGACATGAGACTGATGTCTTCCAAAGCTTCTGAGCAAAGTAGAAAAGCTGGTAAGCAGCCAAAGTTAAAATGATGTGCAGTTTAAAGAAGAGCTCTGAAGAAAGTTTAAAGTAATTATGCAAATATAATGGTTGGCAAATGATTTGAATACCCGTGGCATGCAGTGATGATTATAATACAAGTTGTAATTAGAATGCGTACCCCATATTGATGGGAGAATTAAAGGAGGTAATGTATGTAAACCAACACTATTTGGAAACCAGTGAGAAAATCAGTCATGAAAGGAGTCAATGAGAAAAAGCCTATTGACTGCCCAGCACCTGTAGTAGTTGCATTTTAGGCTTTTACCGCCAACGGAAGGGATCATTTCATTCATTTCTACAATAGACTGTAACTAGTGGTATGCTAAATATAAACTTTAGAGGCATAATTCTTTGCAAGGGTCTCTAAATGTGCTGGGTAATGGAAACACAGAAGCATACCCAAAACCTGTAACCTGTGCTAAATTAATACTTCTTTTGTCACATAAGTAATTGCTTGTACCTGTCTTTACAGATAGGATGAAGGACTCAATCTCATTAGAGGAAGATGAACTATATAATAGCAAAACTACCTACCCTCATGAATTTTGAGCAGTAGTTCTTCTGCTTTAAGATCATTAAAGCATTTCACTTCAAATCCTAGATCTGAAAACCTAGTGATATATTAAATGAAATGTTAGCCTATGAACTTTTCAAAGTTGTCAAATATCCTTACTTTGGAGGAATCTATACACATTTTAATGACACATAAATTTTCTTTCTTTAGGAGAAAAGAAATGAAATATAACAATGGTGGTTTTCAGGCCGGGCGCGGTGGCTCAAGCCTGTAATCCCAGCACTTTGGGAGGCCGAGACGGGTGGATCACGAGGTCAGGAGTTCGAGACCATCCTGGCTAACACGGTGAAACCCCATCTCTACTAAAAATGCAAAAAACTAGCCGGGCGAGGTGGCGGGCTCCTGTAGTCCCAGCTACTCAGGAGGCTGAGGCAGGAGAATGGCGTAAACCCGGGAGGCGGAGCTTGCAGTGAGCTGAGATCCGGCCACTG
>NC_045436.1:89581798-89745533 GCF_002776525.5 Piliocolobus tephrosceles
AAAAAAAAAAAAAAAAAAAAAAAAAAAAAACAATGGTGGTTTTCCCTTCATTCACCATGGTAGGAAAGGATTTAATCATAATGACAGCCGATTCAATGTAGAGTGCTGTTGTCTACTATGCAAATGTTAGTACAAATGCAAAGCCTGTCAACATTTAACAGAACAGAGTAAGGAAGATAACTCAGGCAAGTTCTTAAGGGAGGCTGCATCAAAGCGAGGCCCATCTTTAAACACTCTTGATCTGCTATTACCTCATTAGTGTTGACAAGTTACGATAAGTAACTATTTTTTCCCTACTTCTATGAGTCTGGAACTTTTTTAATTTTTAATTTTTTTTTTAACTTTTCTTTTGGAAGCCTGGAAAAAAACTTATTTTATTTTTTATTTTAGAGACAAGGTCTCACTCTGTAGCCCAGCCTGAAGTGCAGTGGCATGATCACAGCTCAGTGCAACCTTGAACTCCTGGGCTCAAGCAGTCCTGCCCCTTCAGCCTCCAGAGTAGCTGGACTACTGCCACCATGCCCAGCTAATTGATTTTTATTTTTTGTAGAGACAGGGTCTCACTCTGTTGCCCAGACTTGTCTCAAACGCCTTGCCTCAAGTGATCCTCCCACCTTGGCTTCCCAAAGTGCTGGGATTACCAGCATGAACCACCACACCTGGCCAAAAGTAATTTTATCACTTAACTGCCTCATCTTGATATGTAGATAAAACTACTACCTGCGGGTAAGATTGTCTCTGTCTGTGCAGGTGCCCCGCCTTTCTGGCAGTGTTAAGTGCCAAAAGAACCTCTCATGATTGAAGATCAAAGCAATTCCTCTCCTCCTGTGGTCCATTTTGTACTTTTCTGCCGGATCAAACATTTCTCTGTTAATGAAAAGTTCAAAAACAATCACTTCAAGTCATATTAAATAATGAGCCCCTCCAAGTTCTAGGTCAACATGTAGATAGAGATCCGAGCTTCCTCCTTGCCAGGTTGATGTTCCACTGGTGTGCTCCAGGAAAGGCCATGCTAATAAGGAAAGTCCTGAAATATCTCTCTGGCAATTGGAAAACAGCAGCCATGTGCCATCCTGACACATCCCTAACCCTCTGCCTTGATGTCTTTCCCCGGGCCCCCAGGATCCAGCAACCAAGAATAACCACGAGGCTCAGAACCAAGCTCTAGCTCTAGGCTCGTGCCATGCCAAAATGTATTCTGACTCCAGGTCCCTCGAAAACCAGGGGCAGCACCACCTGCCTGTCTACAAATCAGCTCCCCAAAGGCTAAAACTTGGCCTACTCAGTTCTACTTTCTAGCTCCCAGGACCCATTCTTGCTTTGATTTCTGTAGGCTGATCATGGCCATCAAAGGAAGAGACCTTTATTAGAAAAGGGCACGGCTTTACCTTTTATAGAAGGCATCTGTTTCTGTCATGTTTTCTTCCCCACCTATTAAAAAAAAGTTGATTTTTGTTAATTATTTTTTACTTAAGGCAGTAAAATATAGTAGGAACTCCCATTCCCCTTCCAACTCCCAAACTCTAAGACCCTTCTGTTTCGGTTAGTTTAAAAGCCAAAGTATATGAAGAGAAGGAAATGAAGGGAAACTGCTTACTAATAAACTGTATATTAACAGCTCTATGCTTTCTCACCCCCAACTCGACCTGTAAAATAACAATCTTATAAACAGAAATGGAGAAAATATTACACAAATGCATTCACTGCAAAATATGCCTAGAGTAACATAGTTCTGTGATTATGGAGTTGAAATATTAAGTTGCTTTGTTATGCAGAAAATGTTTTTGCACATATTTTCTGAAACAAAGAATTGAGTCCTACAAGAGAACTGAAATACAGTGTGTGGTTAATGCTGGATTAGCAGTGGTGTAGGCCTGGAAGAGGTAGAAGTTTGGGTGGAGGAAGGGAAGGGTAAGGGCAAAGACTTGGACCTTGGATCTCCTGCATGACACATCCACATTTCCAACTCTATAAGGGAGCTCTCTGCTCTCCCATCTCAACTGGACTCCCTACTCCCTGGACAGCCAGCCTTCCACTGAATTCCTATCTACTCTCTAGAGCAGTGCTATGTCATGGAACTGTCTGTGATGGTGGAATTGTTCCATATTTGCACTGTCTCATAAGGTAGCCACTGGCCACATGTGTCTACTGAGCATTTAAATGTAGCTAGTGCAACTGAGGAACTCAATTTATTTTCAATTTAAATTAATTGGCCAGTGGCTTCTACACCGCACAGTGCAAAAAGTGTGGCATCTTCTACAATAAAGTCCCCATCCACTTATGCATCTGTTTTTACCTGATAGCTCAACAGCTTAGAGGGGAGACAGTAATGAATAAACCGAAATACTAGCAGTATAGCAAGATGCACCACCCTTCAGTTGAGGAGGAATGACCGCAAAGCATGGACTCTTACCCATCATCTCCTAGCCAAAAGGGTTGTGTTTCCCTGTCCTTAAGAGATCTCCCCATTACTAGCCCCCATCACCTGAATGTTCTAACCTCACTTCTCCTAAAAAAAAATAGAAGTTGGGGAATTCAGTTCAAGTCCCCTTTAGCCTATTCCTCCGGGAACTGCCCCAAGCAATCAGACCCAACTAAGACCCGACTAAGGCATCCCTCTGTCCATATGCCCTAAGTCAGTTTTGCTCAACCTTGGACATCAGAATTCCTGGTGTGGATGTTAAAATGCAGATTCCTGGATCCTAACTGAGACAGAATCAGAATCTTAGAGGAAGGAGGTGACAGCTTCATTTTTCACAAAGTGATTTTTACACTAAGGTGTGAGAGCTAAAAGCAACTTCTCCAACTGGTCCTCCCCGCTGCATGGCAGATGAGAAAGCTGTTTAGTCCGACCTTTGCCCTAGGTGAGCACAGTAACCAGGTACTTCCTACTCCACACACTGCTCTATGAAGACAGCACAGGGATTTCACTCTTCCCATTTTCAAAAGCCGTCGGGATCTGCTGCCTTTTGATAACCTCACCTGCTTATCTTTTAACCAGTTAGACTACAAAGAAACAATAACTTCAAGAAAATTAAACCCATATGTCACAACCATCCGCCTCACCCGCCAAAATTCTGCACAACTTGGAAAGCGCTCAGTGTCTCAGTGTCTGCCCTGGTGGTAGCAGGCCAGCGGCTCACCTCGTGCGGCTTCTGCTCCATACCGACTGCTGAGCCGGAGGCTGCTCACAGCCTAATTCGCGGAAGCTGTGCCAAATGGCTGCTCAGCAAACTAACTCATACCCCTCACGGTGAAAACACTTGAGATGTATTCTTGCTTGGGTCTTTAAAACTCTTGTTTCTCATATTCCCGAAGAAGTAGATTCCCAGTTGTTAGCTGATATATTAGTAACTTAAGATGTGAGTTTGGGTTGTTTCAAATATGCCCTCACATTAGTCAAGACCTACAGGTTTAAGAATGGCTAACTAGTATCAAGTAGCTGCTCAAGAAAACTATCTAAAACGACGTGCGGGCCAGGCATAGTGGCAAGCCTATAGTCCCAGTTACTTGGGAGGCCGAGTCAGGAGGATCTTTTGAGCCCAAGAGTTCTAGGATATAGTGTGCTATGACTGCCCCTGTGAATAGCCACCATACTCCAGCCTGAGTAACAGAGCTAGACCCCATCTCTTAAAATAATATATTCAGTTTCAAAGTTAACAGATTTGGCAACCTCAATGAGGGATTTTTTTTTTTTTTTTTTTAAGTTTTTGTGGTGGTGTTTGTTAATGCTACAGATGTAGGAAAAAACCTAGGCTCTGGACACCCCGGTTCTGATGCTGACTGGCTGTAACTTACCTTCACTCTCACAAAGTGCACCCTGCATCCTGCAGTACCAATTAATGACCAGGTCCAGTGGCCACTGTAGCAAACACCGAATCAGAACAAAATGCTATGGAGACAGATGTCAGGACCTAAGTTCCAATACTTTTCTGGAGTTGATAAACTTTACCCACAGATTGCAAAGAAAATAACACATCATGACCACCTTGAGCTGTGTATCCCAAGCAGACAAGTTTTCCAGAAGGGGGCACTTAAGTATTATTATGCTGCATTTATATTTATTTTTTATTTCTATATTTTTGAGACGGAGTCTCACTCTGTCACCCAGGCTGGAGTGCAGTGGTGTGATCTCAGCTCACCACAACCTCCGCCTCCTGGGTTCAAGCGATTTTCCTGCCTCGGCCTCCTGAGTAGCCGGGATTACAGGCATGCACCACCATGCCCAGCTAATTTTTTTTTTTTTTTTTTGTATTTTCAGTAGAGACGGGGTTTTGTATGTTGTCCTGTCTGGTCTCGAACTCCTGGTCTCAAGTGATCCACCTGCCTCAGCCTCCTGGAAGTGCTGGGATGACAGGTGTGAGTCACCACGCCCGGCCTGCATTAATATTTAAAAACCGGCCGGGCGCGGTGGCTCAAGCCTGTAATCCCAGCACTTTGGGAGGCCGAGACGGGCGGATCACGAGGTCAGGAGATCGAGACCCTCCTGGCTAACACGGTGAAACCCTGTCTCTACTAAAAATACAAAAAATTAGCCGGGCGAGGTGGTGGGCGCCTGTGGTCCCAGCCACTCGGGAGGCTGAGGCAGGAGAATGGCGTGAACCCAGGAGGCAGAGGTTGCGGTGAGCTGAGATCCGGCCACTGCACTCTAGCCTGGGCGACAGAGCAAGACTCCGTCTCAAAAAAAAAAAAAAAAAAAAAATATTTAAAAACCTGGATAAAGTAAGAAATAGCTTTATTGATATGGAGAAAATAAATTCTAATGAAGGAGCCACCCTCTATAACAGATATAGAAATTCCTTTTCATTTGCAATCTACTTATCAAAAATGTGCCCTTCCTTAAACCTGATTCTTGACCTCTTTTCACTTTTTTTTTTTTGAGACAGAGCCTCCCTCTGTCGCCCAGGCTGGAGTGCAGTGGCGCAATCTTGGCTCACTGCAACCTCCGCCTCCCGGATTCAAGAGATTCTCCTGCCTCAGCCTCCCCAGCAGCTGGGACTACAGGTGCCCACCACAGTGTCCCACCCTCTTTTCACTTCTCTTCCTTTCCAGGATAATGTAACTGCCACCTCCTTGTTCCTTAAATCAGTTTAGGTTTTACAAAACTAATCATTCCTTTTTTCACCTCACTCTAATTTGATAATCCCTCCAGATAATCCTGCCAGCTACCATTTGTTGATGGCCTGACGCCTTAGATACCTTATCTCACAGTTCCACAGCTCAGGAACAGGGACAGAGTGGGCCAGGCGTGCGAAGGGCGGCAAAGTGGAGTTGGGATTGAAAGCCAGGCCCACCTGCAGATTACAAAGTCTCTGCAGGCCCATCTCCACGGAGCCCCTCCCACCTGAGACCAGCTACCTTTCTTTTTTTTTTTTTTTTTTTTTTTTGAGACGGAGTCTCGCTCTGTGGCCCAGGCTGGAGTGCAGTGGCGCGATATCGGCTCACTGCAAGCTCCGCCTCCCGGGTTCCCGCCATTCTCCTGCCTCAGCCTCCCGAGTAGCTGGGACTACAGGCGCCGCCACCTCGCCCGGCTAGTTTTTTGTATTTTTTAGTAGAGACGGGGTTTCACCGTATTAGCCAGGATGGTCTCGACCTCCTGACCTCGTGATCCGCCTGTCTCGGCCTCCCAAAGTGCTGGGATTACAGGCTTGAGCCACCGCGCCCGGCCGAGACCAGCTACCTTTCTAAACTTTGTTCAACTTCCCAAACGACTTGGGTCATTCTACTGTCATCGTCTTCATTCACTGCACTCTCTATGAAAATCTACCCATCGGCTCCATCAACAATATGTTTAGTAACCCTATGTAGAGTAACCCCTATCAGGCCTAGAACATGTACTGGGGAGTGCGGGGGAGGAAGAAGACGAAGGGTGCAGGTGAGTGAAGGAAACCCCGGCTTCCCGCCCCTAGAGATTGTAACTGGATCCTGCACTGTGCCTCCAGGACAAGGCTACCTATCTACTCCCTCTACGACCATGTGACTTTTACAACTTGCCTCTGGAGCACCACTTCCTTTGTGCAGCAAAATACAAAAAGTTCTTAAACAAAGGCACTGTAACCAACTGCAGGCGTTTCTTTTTCTTTTTCTTTTTTTTCCTTGATTCTCACTCTGTCGCGGAGGTTGGAGTGCAGTGGCGCGATCTCACTGCAACCTCCACCTCCCGGGCTCAAACGATTCTCCATTCTCAGCCTCCCCAGCAGCAGGCGCCCACGCCTGGCTAATTTTTTTGTATTTTTAGTAGAGACGGGGTTTCACCGTGTTAGTTAGGCTGGTCCAGAACTCCCTACCTTTGGTGATCCGCCTGCGTCGGCCTCCCAAGGTGTTGGGATTACAGGCGTGAGTCACCGCGTCCGGCCAACTGCAGGCGTTTCGACCTTTTTGTTTTACTCTGGCCAGGCTTGAGGTTTCTAAACTTTACCAGTAATAAGTGACAGAACGTATGCTCTTAGCAAGAGATTATTTTGCAGAGAAAAGTTATTGTGGTTTTGGCTCAAACCGACAAAGAGCAGCAGGTTTCCCGGATGCAGAAGAGAGATACCCGGGTGTGCTCGCCGCCAGGAACTGGCCGCCTCCAGGTGAAGCCCGAGCGGACTCAAGACCTTGGCCTGGGCACCCCGCGGGCCAGTTATCATTTATCACTCGGCGTAACAACCCCTCCTTCTTACTTTTCGAAGTGAGCAAACAAAAGATCCAACCAGCAAAAGTCAGCATTTAAAACGGTCAGGCGTGGAGGAACGTCAGGCCCGGGTGGGGCCAGCCTTTTAAGGTTTAAACAGCCGGGGCGCCCCGAAAGCGCTCATCGCCCGGGAGGACAAAGGCGGCAGGGGCACGCCGGCGCCGCTACCCGGGACCGCCAGGAGGCGGAGGCCAGGTCCCCGAGTGCTTCTTAGACTAACGCTCGAAGCCGTCCCCGCCGGCCCTGAGCCCTTCAATCCAGGAGTGCAACTGCTCCAGGCCGCCCTGCAAAGCCGAAGGAACCCGACGCCCCGCTCCGGTCCGCGCGACCAGCCCGCTAACCCGCGTTTCCCCTCCAGCAGGAGCAAGACGCAGACCCGCTCGGTGCCCAGTCGGCGCCCCCGGCCTACCTGCGGGGTGCACCCCGCGGAGCCCGGACCCCGAGCTCATTGCGGCCAACCGAGCAGCCAGACGCCCTGGCCTCCGCTTCCTGAAGCCAGAGGCTCCCGGCCCCGCCCTCGGCCCTTCCTCGGCGGCCCCGCCCTCTGCCCCAGAGAGCGAGGCCAGTTGGTTCTGGCGCCGCCGTAGCTCCCGTGGATCGTGCTGGTCCTTCCTACAGAGTTAAAGCTCCTCCCAGTCGCTCTGGAGCTCGCGGGGGCGGGGAGAGGTAAGCGGTCTTCGCCTCCAGGCCAGCTGGAACTAACCGGGCCCTGGGGACTTGCCAGATGCCACCGGGGGGGACACACACACCCCCTAGCCCGAGGCAATTTCACATCACTTGTGTGAGCTCGGCCTCACTTAATCCCAGCTGCCCCAAACATTTCCTGACTTTCTAGAAGTACAGATTGTTTTATACCACTCAGCAGATACTGCCTGTATTTCAACATTAACTCACTTTGTCTCTGTGTCACATTTTGGTAATCTCGCAATACTTAAAAATTTTTCATTGTTATTATGTCTGCTATTGTGATCTGTGATCAGTAATCTTTAATATTATTGCAATTGTTTTGGGGCACCATGAACCACGCTCATAGAGGAAGGGGAAATGAATCCATAAACCCTGCATGCGTTTGGACTGCTCCACCGACCTTTCCCTTCTCTCTCCCTCTCCTGGGGCCTCCCTATTCCTGGAAACACAATATTGAAATTAGTCCAACTAATAATCCTACAAAGGCCTCTAAGTGTCCAAATGAAAGGAAGAGTCTGTCACTTTAAATCAAAAGCAAACATGATTAAATTAGTGAGGAAGCCATGTTGGTAGGCAGAAAGCTAGGCTTCTTGCTCCAGTTAGCCAAGTTGTGAGTGGAAAGGAGAAAAGCTAAGTCACGAATGCAAAGGAATAAATTTTGAAGGAAATTAAAAATGCTACTCCAGTAAACACACAAAAAATAAAGCTAAACAGCCTTATTGCTGATATGGAGAAAGTTCTAGTTGGTCTGGATAGAAGATAAAACCAGCCACAACATTCCCTTAAGCCAAAGCCTAATCCAGAGCAAGGCCCTAACTTCATTTCTATGGAGGCTGAGAGAGGTGGAGTTGCAAATAAAAGCTGGAAGCTAGCAGAGGATGGTTCCTGAGGTTTAAGGAAAGAAGCTATCTTCATGACATAGAAGTGCAAGGTGAAGCAGCAGGTGCTAATGTAGAAGTTGTATCAGGTTATCGAGCTCTAGCTAAAATCATTGATAAAGGCATCTACACTAAACAACGATCTTTTGTTTTTGAGATAGTCTTGCTCTGTCACCAAGGCTGGAGTACAGTGGTGCAATCTCGTGCAACCTCTGCCTCCTGGGTTCGATTCTCCTGCCTCAGCCTTCCAAGTAAGTGGGATTAGAGGCATGTGCCACCATGTCCAGGTTAATTTTGTATTTTTAGTAGATATGGAGTTTCACCATGTTGGCCAGGCTGGTCTTGAACTCCTGACCTCAAGCAATCTGCCCGCCTCGGCCTCCCAAAGTGCTGGGACTACAGGTGTGAGCCACCATGCCCAGTCAGAACAACAGATCTTAAATGTATATGAAACGGCCTTCTAGTGGAAGAAGATTCCATCTAAGACTTTCGTAGCTGGAGAGAAGTCAATGCCCGTCTTCCAAGCTTCAAAGAACAGGCTGATGCTCTTGTTCGGGGCTAATACAACTGAAGACTTTAAAGTCAACATTCCTTTACCGTTCTGAAAATCCTAGCGCCCTTAAGAATTATGCTAAATATGATCTATAAATGGACCAACAAAGCCTAGTGACAGCACATCTATTTACAGCATGGCTCATGGAATATTTAAAGCCCACTCTTGAGCTCTAGTGCTCAGAAAAAAAAGGTTCCTTTCAAAATATTACTCCTCATTGACAATACACCTGGTCATCCAAGAGTTCTGATAGAGATGTGCAGAGACTGATGCTGATATTATCATGCTTGCTAACACAACATCCATTCTGAAGCCCATGGATCAAGGAGAAATTTTGACTTTCAAGTCTTGTTTACAAAATACATTTCATAAGGCTGTAGTTGTCATCGTGATTCCTCTGATAGTTCTGAGCAAAGTAAATTGAAAATCTTCTGGAAAGGATTCATCATTCGAGATGCCATTAACAACATTTGTGGTTCATGGGAGATCAAAATATCCACTTACGGTATGTAACTAGAAACTAGAGGGGCAAAAAAAGAAAAACGAAAAATCAAAAATATATGTATTAGACACAGTGGCTCATGCCTGTAAACCCAGCACTTTGGGAGGCCAAGGTGGGAGGATTGCTTGAGGCCAGGAGTTTTGAGACCAGCCTAGGCAACAAAGCAAGACCCTGTCTCTACAAATTTTTTTTTTAATTAGCCAAGAGTGGTGGCACATGCCTGTATTCCCAGCAACTCAGGACACTAAGATGGCAGGATTGTTTGAGCCCACGTTTGAGACTGCAGTGAGCTGATTGTGCCACTGCACTCCAGTCTGGGTGACAGAGTAAGACCCTCTTTAAAATATATCTATATCCAAATTATATATTATATATATAAATTATGACTCGGTGGAATATATGAATTTATATATTATATATTCTATTTTAATATATATTTTATATATAATATATACAAAATATATATTATATAATATATACAAAATATATATTATATATAAATATATATTTATATATAAATATTTAAAAATTATACATACTTCAATTGGCACACTGGGTGGTATTTTATGGGCAGGACAACATACCAACCCATTTTATATATACACACAAACGTTATATATGGGTATATGTATATATCGCCACATTAACAGGAGTTTGAAAGAAGTTAATTCCAGTCCTCATCAATGATGTTGAGGGGTTCAAGACTTCAGTGAAGGAAGTCACTGTAGATGTGGCAGAAGTAGCAAGACAAATAGAACTGGAAGTAGGGCCTGAAAATGTGGCTGCATTGTTGCCATCTCATGATAAAACTTTGATAGATGAGGAGATGCTTTTTATGGATGAACAAAGAAAGTGGTTTCTTGAGATAGAATCTACTCCTGGTGAATATGCTGTGAATACTGTTTAAATGAAAACAAAGGATTCAGAGTATTAGTTGACAAAGCAGTGGCAGGGTTTGGGGGGACTGACCCCAATTTTGAAAGAAGGGTCAAATGCTCTCAAACAGCATCACATGCTACAGGGAAATCTTTAGTGAATGGAACAATCAATGGATGGCCAGGTGCAGTGGCTCACGCCTGTAATCCCAGGACTTTGGGAGGCCAAGGCAAACAGATCACTTGAAGCCAGGAGTTCGAGCCCAGACTGGCCAACATGGTGAAACCCTGTCTCTACTAAAAATACAAAAATTAGCTGGGCATGGTGGCAGGCACCTGTAATCCCAGCTACTCAGGAGGCTGAGGCACGAGAAACACTTGAACCAGGAGGCAGAGGTTGCAGTGAGCCAAGATCATGCCATTGCACTCTAGCCTGGATGACAGAGCAAGACTCCATCTCAAAAAAAAAAAAAAAAAAAAAAAAAAGAATGAAGCAAACTTCCTTATTATCTTAAGAAATTGTCAGTCACCCCAGCCTTCGGCAAATACCACCCTAATCAGTCAGCAGCCCTCAACAAGACCCACATCAACAAAGATTATAGCTCACTGTAGGCTCAGGTGATCCCTAGCATCTTTTAGCAATATTTTAAAATTAAGGTATATACATTATTTTTTTAGACATGTTATTGCAAACTTAATAGACTACACTTTAGTATAAACAACTTTTATATCACCGGGAAACCAGAAAATTTGTGTGACTCTTTTTTGATGTTCTGGAACCAAACTCAGAATCTCTCTGAGGTATCCCATAGTTGGTGGCATATATGTTCCTGTTTCATGTGTAGTCCTTTTCCCAGTGCGAGTTACTTTGTAGGACTTGCGGTAACTTATTTTAAATGCTCTTTGTTTGTATAGGGGACTTGGGCCAAAGTAAACTACAGGTAACTCCTGGATTTTTTCTTTTTTGTGAGACAGTTTAGCTCTTGTTGCCCAGGCTGGAGTACAATGGCATGATCTCGGCTCACCGCAACCTCTGCCTCCCGGGTTCAAGCAATTCTCCTGCCTCAGCCTCCCAAGTAGCTAGGATTACAGGCGTGCACCACCATGCCTGGCTACTTTCGTATTTTTAGTAGAGATGGGGTTTCTCCATGTTGGTCAGGCTGCTGTCAAACTCTCGACCTGGTATCCGCCCACCGTGGCCTCCCAGAATGCTGGGATTATGGGCGTGAGCCACCGCGCCTGGTTACTCCTGGATTTTTCAAATCTGGGTTTCATAGGTAGAGCTAATTCAGGGACAGGATCATGCAGAAATTCACAGAACAACGAGGGTCTCTATGGTGTTTCTTGGGGAGAGCATGTTGTCCTACCCATAAAATACCACCCAGTGTGCCAACAAGGTACCATGGGTTGCTCAATGTTGGATTTAATTTAGCTCCTCCTTGGGTGGTTAGCTATTGTACAAAATTTACTTTGACAATGCTTTCAGATTTGATGAAATGGTGGCTTTATCTTTTGTAATTCCTCTGAACCTTGTAATTTTAAAAGTAAGCAACCTTAGAGTGGGAAAAAATTAAAATGTGTTAAGGCACCATTTCTAATATATTAAAATAAGTATAAGGAATACTTAAGAAATAGGTATAAGGAACTCATCTCATACTATTATTTGGGAGAGAAAAAATCTAATTTGATAACTTCTACATGTGCCTGTGGTTCGTCTTGATGTCATTAAATAGAGTATGAAATCAAAGAAGGGTTTTTACTCAAACCATTTACTGTTCATTTCACTGTATACATAAAATATTTCAGAAATCACTGTGTTAGTAACTTATTCTGCAACAAAGACACGGAATATCCATATTTCCCTTGTATGGTGGTCATGATGATTGGGTTAAGTGACTGTGAAGGACTCAGAATACTGCCTGCCATGTGAAGAGTTCAATAACTATTGGTTATTACCATCTTCTTGTACTCGTTGGAAACAGGAGTGGCATTTTTTGGTTTCCTCATTACCTACCCCAGTTGCCTTGCATGTGGCTCAGTATTTAGCCATTGACTACAATTCAGGGTTTTCACATTTACACTCTAGCTTTTATCCAGTCTGAATGAGTTATCTGATCATCAGAACTTCCAGTCCTTTGGCCTCACTTTCAGGGTCTCTGAGTCCTGAAAACATTCCCTCTACAAGAGTGGAACTCCAGTTGGCTGACTTTCCACTTATCTGAGAAGAGCAGGTGGAAGGAATTTGTCATTTTTTCTCCCTAAGTATCTTACCATCTCAGAATGTTACTACTATAGTCTATGTGGTTATATATTTTAAAACAATATTTTGTCTACCTTTTTTTCCCCTTATTCACCACTGATCAGGATTTTGTCTAGAAACATAAATACAGAGCATTTTCTGGGGTACTTATTTCAGAATTACAAATGTATAATTCTAGCCTCTTAAAGCAACAGC
Organism: Piliocolobus tephrosceles; assembly: GCF_002776525.5. Lineage (NCBI taxonomy): Eukaryota > Metazoa > Chordata > Mammalia > Primates > Cercopithecidae > Piliocolobus > Piliocolobus tephrosceles. The sequence continues at coordinate 89,594,425 of NC_045436.1, forward strand.
TAGCCACAGTAAAATGGCTGAGTGTCTGGGACTGGGAAACAGGCTGCCCAGGTTCTAGTCATGGCTTCCCCATTTTATTTGCTGTTAGATATTTGACAGATAATGCAACTTAACCTCTCATAGCTTCAAACTCTTTGCTGTAAAATAAGGTCCAAATCTACTCCAGAGGTTTTGAGACAGTAAATGGCAAACTCCTATGACAGTACTGAACCCACAGCAAGCTTTCAGTACATTAGTTATTTTCAGCACTGAAGATTATCTAAACTACTTCCCAAGTTGCAGTCTGTGAACCAGCAGTATCATCATCATCTGGGAACTTGTTAGAAATGCAAATTCTCTTGTCTACCCCGGACCTACTGAATCAGAAACTCTGGGGGTGGGGTTCAACAGTGTGTTTTAACAAGCCCGCCAGTGAGTCTCATGCATACTCATGTTTGAGAACCACCAACATAGACTGGAATCCTACCAAGCACTCTCTTCCCTCTCAAAGAAAAATATTCCCACAGTAAATCCATTAAAATTCAGATACACTAAGGTAACTGATAAGATGACTGGATTCTTCCTATATCTGAATAGTTTACCATCAAAGTGACTTATTGAAACTGGTTTGCCCTCCTATCTCAATCGTGTCTTCACTATTGGTTATTACCATCTTCTCTGTGCTCAGTGTCTCCTTTATGAAATAAACAGCCATCTCTGTCCCTGGAAGAAGTGTGTCAAAAGATTTTAAGAAGATAGGCATTATTTCAAGGCAATATATTATTTTAAAATATAAATAAAAGTGGAACTTATTGAAACTGAAGGTCTTGGCTTGTCACCTATCATAGGAATGAAATATAGTTAAGTTCAGAGATAATTCTACAACTTAAAAATTTCGGTCACTAATTTTGGTGTTTACCTAATATGTTTTCTCACAGAATTCATAGAAATATTAAATTTCTGTGATTCTGATTGCTATACTTAAAACTTGAAAGCCAACAAAGAAATGTTTGTCAAGTTGTCAACAAGGAGATTTTTGAAGGATGTAATGGAAACTGAATAAGTAAGTCTGAGGCAAAAAGTCTAACATCATTGTGACATATATGAAAGATGACACTACTGATCCCTTTACAGTTTTATTAATAACTATTATTTTCCATATACTGGTTGCACTGATTCATTTTTGCTCTTTATTTTTTAGGCAGATGACTGGTTTTTGTAGGATTAAGCACTGAGGAAAAACAGCAAACTAAAAATGCTACTTCAAATATAGCACCAGTCACCACATAAGGCTTAAATCAATATATTGCAAGTAATTTCTATGAATGTTGAACAATGCAATGTAGTGTATGTGAAAAGATCTTGCCTAATAAGTTTCATTCTACTCCTCAAAGTTACTGAAGTCAGTCAACTATTAATAACAGAATTTTTATAGAAAGATTCCATCTTCTTTACTTTAGATGTTATATCTGTCTTGTACTACGATAAAATAATGAGCATTGTGCATCACACCTTCTGATAATCTCATACTTCTATAAATACTGAAAGAAATAATCACTCTTTTAAATTTAGAGAGAGTGGGTTTTAGGCTAACAATTTGTTTCTTCTTTCCAAGACAGAGTCTTGTTCTGATGCCTATGCTGGAGTGCAGCGGTGCAATCTCAGCTCACTGCAACCTCTGCTTCCCAGGTTCAACCAATTCTTGTGCCTTCACTTCCCAAGTAGCTGGGATTACAGGCATGTCCCACCATGCCCAGCTAATTTTTGTATTTTTAGTAGAGACAGGGTTTTGCCATGTTGGCCAGGCTGGTCTCGAACTTCTGACTTCGAGTGATCTGCCCGCCTTGGCCTCCCACAGTGCTAGGATTACAGGCCTGAGCCAGCATGCCCAGCCTCTAACAACTAATTTTAATAAGTATTACTGGACTAGTCTACAGGTTCACTGAAAGAAAGGCTACCTGTGAAGATGTGTTTAATTAGCTTTTGCCCTCATATCTCAATTCTGTCTTCATTACAGCTCTGTGCTCAGTTTTTCCATCTATGAAATAAATATGGCCATATCTGTCCCTGGAAGAACTATGCCAAAAGATTTTAAAGAGACAGACATCATTTGAAGGCAGTATTATTTTAAAGTATCAATATTACATTTCTTGCAAAGAGCTGCTAAGTTAGTTCTTGGTTTTTTGCTCTTTTAATGAGTTTATTCTGTCAATTGGGAAAATATCAACTTTAAAATCTAAATATATGCCATAAAATTTTGGGACAAATTTTGAGTTGAAGACGGCAGTACAAACTCATGTTGAGCTGTGTACACACATACAATAATAATTACAGATGTGTACATATGCATGGGTTAATATACCTACGTATTTCTCAATTCTGCTGCAAACAATGACATCCCAGTAGAAACAAGCACATCTAATGCCCAGTTCTTGGTTTCTAAGTATGATTCTCCAACAAAAGGAACCAGGGCTCTTTGGAGGAGGGGTTGATTCTAGGGATTCTAGCATTGGGGCAGGGAATATACAAGATGAACCTGGAGCCTCTTGTAGTGCCAGAAAGTAAGGAAGTGCTCAAAAATCAAAAGGATGGGCACATCAAAGGGACATAGTAGCCAACCTGGCAGAACTCCTAATAGCCAAGCTGGACAATTTAAGCAACAAAATAAATACTGTGTTACCCAAAATACAAAATGTACATGAGTCCATACTGATATAAACAAATTAGAGTGGGAGGGAGAGACAAATTTCCCATATAGAAAAATTCCAAATACTACATATGGATATTCCCACTCTCAGGAGGTTGAATGTAATCTTCCCCACCCACCACCTCCCATGACTGGACGTAGTGACTGTTTTTTTAAAGAACAGAGGTATGGAAAGGGAAAATAAACAGTCACTTTCAGCAGCAAAAAACCAACACACACTACCTTAACCAAGTGTCCAAAGGTAATACACCATCAAGCTGATAGCATGTAACTCCTGACATGATGCAGTGAGAAGGACCTTCCCCTCTGGTATTCTTCCAAAATATCCATAACCCCACTCTAATCATGAAGAAAACATCAGACAAACTCAAATTGAGGCACATTCTACAAAACACCTGATTAGTACTCCTCAAAACTGTCAAGTTTATGAAAAAGAAAGACAGTGGAACTATCACAGACCAGAGGCTAATTAGGCATGACGACTAATTCAGTGTGGTATCCTAGATTGGATCCTGGAAAAGAAAAATGACATTAATTAAAAAACTAGTACAATCTGAAAAATAAAGTCAAGTTTTGTTAATAGTAATTACCAATATTGGTTACTTAGCTTCTGACAAATGCTTCATGGCTAAATAAAAGGTTAACACTCGGGGAACTGGGTGAGTGGTCACAGAAGCTCTCCATATATCTTTGCAACTTTTCTGTAAATCTAAAAGTATTCCAAGTTTTTTAAAAATCTGAACATAAAAACTGTTTCTACTGATTTTTGTGTAATTTGTGATCATGAATTATATTTTATAAACATATTCTGAGTTTGTCCTTTTGAGAAAGCCAATGCTGCTAACAAAATCCATGAATTCATTATAAGTGTAAAGTTACCTGGACAAGTATTTCAATAATAAATATTGATAAACCATTAAGTTTTTTTTTTTTTAAGATAGAGTCTTGCTCTATTGCCCAGGCTGGAGTGCAGTGGCACGATCCTGGCTCACTGCAACCTCCACCTCCTGGGTTCAAGTGATTCTCCTGCCTCAGCCTCCCAAGTAGCTAAGACTACAGGCATGCGCCACTACGCACAGCAAATTTTTGTATTTTTAGTAGAGATGGTGTTTCGCCATGTTGGCCAGCTGGTCTCAAACTCCTGACCTCAAGTGATCCACCCGCCTCAGCCTTCCAAAGTGCTGGGATTACAGGTATGAACCACCATGCCTGGCTGATAAGCATTAATAATTAATTAATAAAGGCTTACAAAACTGTATCTTTTATAAAGGTTTGAAATAAAGAATCAATTGAGGATTCCAAACATTTAAGAGGAAGCCCAGTTTGCTCACTTAGCCACAAGGCATACATGTGCCTTGTCTCAGTGGAACAGCTGCCACCAATTCAAGTTGGAAGATACTAGGTTCCTGGCAATGACACATCTCCAAAGTTAGGAACATGGCCCTTTCTCCAGAACATATTTTTCCTTCTGCCCTGTTCTACCTGTAATGACTTACAAAGAACCGCCTCTCCCTATGCTGTCCTTCTCTGACTTTGAAAGTCATTTCATCTTAATAACTTTGGCCGTGGGTTATACCCAAAGGATATATATGGCTTGAGGTCCTGGGCTATAGAAAGGTTAACAACCAGTAGTCAGAAAAGACCAGTCAGGAACATAACTGAGCATTCCAAGAGATTGTAAAGTTTTCCACATTCATAGACATCTTCAGAAGCTGTTGAAATTTTCTGGGATTTGCTCTAAACATATGGTAATAATTTTCAATGTAAATAAGAGATCTTTAAGAGGCAGTTATTTAATCTTGCCTTTTCCATCCCTTTGGCTCTAGTTAAAGGCTTTTTGAAAAGCAGTATCAAGCACAAATTTTAGTAAGACCACAGTTAGTAAAAGGTTATAGTATTTAAAAAATCTATGATAAGGAACAAGTGCTGGGAAATAAATAACAAGGCATAACAGCAAATAGTGCCTTGATGTATTATGTTAAATATCTTTTCATTTATCTCATTAAATCCATCTTTTCTCCAGCTTAACAAAGGTTATAGCAAAGGTAACATTTGTCATGTGAGTAGGTCATAAAATAGGAGTGGCTATGCTTCTGAATCACATTCACATCATCTTCTAGGCATATTACATAATACTCAGCTATCCTGGATTTGCTCCCTATGAGGTTATCAGCTGATGGTTTCAATTTTACAACTGGAAAAATGGAAACCTTGTCCTTGTAAGTATTCCTAACAGAAATGGGACTTACTCATATGCTCAACGGGCTACAGAGAAACAACATATTATGTTGTACTTTAATGACATATGTGAAATTAAAATAGAAAAAGAAAAAGTCCGTTCCTTCTAGGCATAAATGCGTATTTAAAATTTCATAGTAAACAAATACTTGTAAGTGATAATTTCCCCATATTTCCAAATAAGATAATGTTGCATAGACCTTATGAATTTTATATTTGATCTTTTTGGTAAATATGGTTGTGAAAATTGAATTTATATTCTTCTTTTCAAAAATTCTCTGCTTAACAAGCACTTGTTTTTGATATTGGTCAAGACATTTGGCATAAAAGTTAAGAAGCAATGCCGGAGAAGATACCTGAGAAGACAAGTGTGCCCTCCCCTATCTCCCTCACTTTTTTTTCTTTGAGGTTTTAACATGAAGATATAAATTATTGTAAGGTCTCAAAATAATCCTTTCACAAAAATAAGACAGTTTTATGTTGTAAAAACATTAATTATTTGTCAAAGGTTATGTTCTTCCATCTTCATCTGTCACCAGCTGTCAGCATCTCCTTTAAAGATCGGTTTTTTCTTCATAATGACACCTGCATGCAGCTCGTTGGCTATCCAGATATGGTTTACAACCCAAATGTATAACACTGTCAAACAAGAGTTCCACTGTTGTTTCACATGCTGCAAAATAAGAAAATGGGATTACTGTTGGGCAACTGCATTGCTCTCTTTTCACCTATGTTACACATTACGGCACAGCAACAAGCATATCCCTCGTGAGCACTGAAATGTATGCTAGATGAAAGTCACCAAGCTCTCACAAGCTGTAGCATATTTACATACACACATGTAGATATCTACAGACTTCCAGTTTTAGTCTCTTTATCATGCACCTTACTTTTTGTATGCATTCAACTGTTCAACCCAATTTTTTTTTTTTTTTTTTTTTTTTTTTTTTTTTGAGACAGAGTCTCACTCTGACACCCAGACTGGAGTGTCATGGTGCAGTCATAGCTTACTGCAGTCTCCACATCCTGGGCTAAAGGGATCCTTCCACTTCAGCCTTCTGCGTAGCTGGCATTACCATGGCCAGCTAATTTTTAATTTAAATTTTTTTAATTTAATTTTTAATTTTAAACAGATACACAACACCACACCCAGCTATTTTTTTTTGTTTGTTTTTTAAGTGGCGATGAGGTCTCACTATGTTGCCTAGACTGGTCTCAAGCAGTCCTCGTAACTTGTCTTCCCAGAGTGCTGGGATTATAGGCGTGGGCCACCATGCTTGGCCCAATTGTTTAAACTAGACAAATAAGAGTCTTTTAAAATAGCACTGATTAATCAGTGTTAATTTTCTTTTTATTTGAAAAACATAATCACTAAGAGATGTCTGATAATACTCTTAAATTTGCATTTTAAGAAAAAATGTTTTAGGTGCAGAAGAAACAAAGTTTACAAATTGAAACCTCAAAACATTTCATTATGGCCAATGGCTTCTGAGGACTGATCATACATCAGTTAAGAGGCTTAAAGTAAACAATCCAATCTCTTTGACCAATGTCCTAATTTGACTTGGGGATATGGGAGCATAGAAATCAAAAGTAGTTTTCCCCAGTCAGGTTTGTTTGTTTGTTTGTTTGTTTGTTTGTTTGTTTTGAGACAAGGTCTCACCTCACTCTGTCACCCAGGCTGGAGTGCAGTGGCATAATCTTGGTTCACTGCAACCTCAGCCTCCTGGGTTAAAGTGATTCTTCCACCTCAGCCTCCCTGAGTAACTGGGACTACAGGCACCTGGCTAATTTTTGTATTTTTTGTTAAAGATGGGGTTTCACCATGTTGGCCAGGCTGCTCTCAAACTCCTGGGCTCAAGTGATCCACCAGCCAAGGCCTCCCAAAGTGCTGGGATTACAAGCGTGAGTCACCGCACCCGGCCCAGTCAGGTTTTTAAATTTTTTTAAGACTGTGAAAACGTGATTTATTTACTTTTCTTAATCTAAGAAACCTGAAACATCCAGGTGAGATTATCTTATTTTTTTTTTTTTTTTTTTGAGATGGAGTCTCGCTCTGTCCCCCAGGCTGGAGTGCAGTGGCCGGATCTCAGCTCACTGCAAGCTCCGCCTCCCGGGTTCACACCATTCTCCTGCCTCAGCCTCCCGAGCAGCTGGGACCACAGGCGCCGCCACCTCGCCTGGCTAGTTTTTTGTATTTTTTAGTAGAGACGGCGTTTCACTGTGTTAGCCAGGATGGTCTCGATCTCCTGACCTCATGATCCGCCCGTCTCAGCCTCCCAAAGTGCTGGGATTACAGGCTTGAGCCACCGCGCCCGGCCGAGATTATCTTAACATGTTACACTAACAGAGATATAGCAGAGTGGCTTTTAGTTATCCAAATACTTTTCGTTTCAAAATATTCATGTTAAGGAAGAAACTTGTCATTACAAAATCTTAACATTTTCAAAGTTCTCCAAAAGACGGTGCCAATAAGAAAAAACCAACCACAGAAGTGGAGAGGCTATGACTATTAAATAGGAGGTCACATGATTATTGGTTTCACATTCTTCTGAAATCAGAAAACAGGAAATAAATCCATCTATGCTTCAGGTTTACAGCTAGTTTACTTTAGCCAAAAGCTGCAAAGGGAGACAGAGGCTGTGAATTCAAGATTACCTGCAACAGAGATTTCTTCCTTGACATGAATTATTAGGATATTAGAATCAGGGCTATAATATGAGACTATTTGGAGAATACTGTGTAATAGACAGAACACAGATTTTAAAGTCAGGCTAAATGCTCACTTGGGGCAAGTCACTGTTTTCTGAACCTTCGTTTCCTTCCTTGAAAAATGGGGATAACACCACCTACCTCTTTAGGTTTCTGTTGGCATCAAATGAAAACATGAATAAAATATCTAGCACAGTATCTTATGATAAGCGCTTAAAATGTTATTTTCCTTTCCTGCCTTGCCTCTTCTGATTTCAGTGTATGATATGTTCTTTGGCTTGACAGTAGAGAAATCTTATAACTATTAGTATTTGAATGGTGATTTATTTGTATTTCCACAAATACTTCGTTTCATCCTTATGACAACTCTGTGAGGTGAGTATCATCATTCTCCTTTTAAAAATGACACCAAAGGGCCCTTTCCCTTTGCTAGTTCGGTTTTGTATCTCTTCACCATAATACCTCATGGCAGTGAGTACAACTATATGCTGAGTCCCATGAGTCCCCCTAGTAAATCACTGAACCTGGGGGTCATCTGGGGACCTTCCCAACAGAAACAGGTAAAGACAAGTCTTCTAGAAATTCCTACTCCAAATCCAGTGTGCAATACTCTTAAATTCACTGATGGTATGGTCTGAATGTTTGTGTCTCTCTGGAGTTCGTGTTGAAATCCTAACCTCCAAAGTGATGAAATCAGAAGGTGAGGGCTTTGGAGGTATTTAAGTTCAAAAGGATGGCGAATGTGATTAGTGCTCTTATAAAAGAGGCCCCCAGAGAGCTATCTAGTCCTCTCCACTAAGTGAAGACACAGTTAGAAGGCATCTGCTGCAAATTAGAAAATGAGTCCTCATCAGACACCAAATCTGCTAGTGCCTTGATCTTGGACTTCCCAGCCTCCAGAACTGTAGGAAATAACTTTCTGTTGTCTGTAAGCCACCCGGTCTGTGGTAGCAGTCCAGACGGACTAAGACAACTGGAATCAGAGTTTCAAACATTAGCTACTTTAGGTTGTTACATGATGACTGGAGATATATTTCAGGGCACAAAGTAGATGAATTTTTCTCTCTCTTGGCTTTGGACACCCCTACTCTCCCAAGGTTTCCTAATGCTTTTTGCTTCTGTGACTATAAATCATTTTAGATTACAAAATCAGCTCCTCACCTCAGAAAATTGAAGTCTGTGTCACAATAGATAATATATGTGCAAGATTTCTATTGGTAAACCCTATACTAAAACATAAAGCATTTGACAAAACTTTAAAAAGTACACTCATCCCTAAGCCACCAGAACATCCTTACCCTGAACATGCTGAGTGAGTCCTAGTGTTTTCTGTACATCTCGGCAGATCTTAGAGAGGCAGTATTGGAATTCCTCATCACAGTCATTCTTGCTTTTGCCACAGGTCTCATAGCACCTGTCGTGTTGGTTGCAACACTTTGTCAGGGAAGGGATACCAATGTTAAGCTGCAAAAGGCATTTGGATGGATTACTGTCAATGAAATGCAAAACTCCTCTGCTGAAGTACCACATTCAAATAGACTAAATAGGCATAAATGATAATGACTGCTGTATAGATAGTTCCAACATCCATTTCTGCCTACAAATATTTTCTGTGTTATAAATCTCCCCATTACACTTACCCACATCCACTCATGTTACTCTCTCAGCCATGCCTCACTGCTCCCTATTCTGCACAGGTAACACGCACAGTTACCTGTCAATAACAAAACTTCCATTTGTCCAAAACACAAAACATAAGTTTTAAAAAAAGAAAGATAAATCTAAGTCTATTAAAGATTCTCCAGGGGCTAGGCAAGTATGATTTTTGGATATTCAAAGTGTTTTGTGGCCTCTCCTTCCAAATAAAACTTACTTTATGTGAAATATCACAGAAAACTTTCCTATAACTCAAATTTTGTTGTTTTTTAATCTTTAAATATTTCTCCATTCCCCAAAGATACTATTACTCTGAATCTATAACTTCAATTATTTTAAGTAACTTTATACACAAAATCCTTGTGTCTAGGAATCATTTTCATAAACATTTTTTTTCCCATAATACTTGGCTTAGATCCAGTCTCTCCTACAACAACCACACAGCTATCCCACTTAGTCTTGTTTTAATGTAGAAAACATCATTTATCTATACTTTTTCCCTCTAAGTAGTATTACTTCTGTACTCCAAACTTTTCAACTATGTATGTGATATTAGGAAATATCACTTAAATAGTATGAACATCTATAAAATTCAAAAATAAAACAATTTTACTTCATTTACTTTTGTTAGGAGTTTTGCCAAAAAGAATCTAATAAACCTGATCACTCTTACACTCAGCTAAATTATTTGTGAATCTAAGAACATGCTGATAGTCTTATATCACCAAAAGTATTACATGATTTACCAGTTATAAAACTTATCAAATAAAAGACAATATTTACATGAACACCAAACAGTGGAGAGCCACATCCATTCGGTGGGGAGGGTTTATAACCATAACGTGGGAAAGGCTTAGATCCTATAAAATATAAATGGTATTATAATTTATTTTCAAATATGATAAAAATAAAATAAATACTCAAATAGGTCAATATGCTACATTAGCCTTAGAAATATTTAATATTTACTTGGATGCTAACATAAGTGCATATGTCTTTATTCTGATGAGCATTAAGAACGCTAATTAGACTTTTTATTTCTCCTGTGGTGAGGAATATATACAAGTGTGCACATACATACATACACATATACAGCAATTCATAAAATGTAATTATTTGTAAGCCTATGCCATACGGAACATACAAAAGCTTATCCTGGACTTCTGGAGATTTCAGAGGTCACTTCCCAGATAGGGTTCATATATATGAAAGATAAACCCACCCTGTTTTCCTGTACATTCTAACACTTTGTTTTTTAGAGCTAAGATAGTATCTTCCCAACCTCCCACAAATGCTTCATTGCATACAAACCTCAATAACCATTAACCAACCAGTTTACTCGGTCAAAGCCTAAGGCTAAGGAAGACAAGATCATCTGATAATCATTTAATAACCTTAGTATTACAAGACATTACAGGACCACCCAATCTGCCTGCTGCCCTCCCACTCAGTCAACCATTCCACAAATATACTCCTTTGCCATCTAAGGAAAAGGTTAAGAGGCATACTTGGTGAACTACGGTACTCCAGAAGTACTGCCGTTCTAATGAAGTACTTCCAAAGAACAGAAGACTTGGAAGGCTAATGCTCCCCAGTAGCACCAAGTGTTCAGCAACAAGGAAAGAGATGACATTATCATAGCAATCTTAAACTTTGGAGATACTTCAGAAACATCTCACCTCATTTAATACAGGCTTACCTCAGAGATACTGCAGGTTCAGTCCCAGACCATCACAATAAAGCCAATATAACAATGAAGCGAGTCACACAAATTTCTTTGGTTTTCCAGTGCATATAAAAGTTTGGTTTACACTATGCTGTAGTCTATTAAGCGCTCAATAAAACTGTCTATAAAAACCAATGTACAGACCTTACTTTAAAAATAATTTATTGCTAAAAAATGCTGACACAGATACTAAGTGAGCACATGCTGAGGGAAATATGGTGCCAACAGACTTGCTCAATGCAGGGTCGCTGCTAACCTTCGATTTGTTAAAAAACAAACAAACCACAATTATTTGTGAAGTGCATTAAAGCAAAACACATTAAAATGAAGTATGCTTAGGCCGGGCGCGGTGGCTCAAGCCTGTAATCCCAGCACTTTGGGAGGCCGAGACGGGCGGATCACGAGGTCAGGACATCGAGACCATCCTGGCTAACATGGTGAAACCCCGTCTCTACTAAAAAATACAAAAAACTAGCCGGGCGAGGTGGCGGGCGCCTGTAGTTCCGGCTACTCGGGAGGCTGAGGCAGGAGAATGGCGTAAACCCGGGAGGTGGAGCTTGCAGTGAGCTGAGATCCGGCCACTGCACTCCAGCCTGGGCGACAGAGCGAGACTCCGTCTCAAAAAAAAAAAAAAAAAAAAAGAAATATGCTTGTATAGAATATTTACATTTATGTAATATTTATGTATAGAAATCACTTCAACCTACCAGTCACCTACTGTCTCTTTGAATGTTTCCCACAACCCTCCTACATCAAGAAATAACCTATTCTACTGTGAAATAACATCAATTGTTAAGACATTCGTCTGCCTTCTTGTAAGTTCTACCTATAAACAATCCTCTGCCCCTTGGGGAAACAGAAAAATAAGCCAACTCCCTATTTTACACAATAATCCTTTCAAATATTTGGGGCTACAATTTATCTTCCCTTCTAAAATGAGATATTCCCAGGTATTTTACCCTAAGACATGGCAATTTCCAAATATGATCCCACAGTTGGATACATAGGAGTGACACAAAGTATTCTACCAATTTTCACTTAATATTTATTGGTAGGAGACTTAAATAAAGATGAGGTTACCCTCCAAAAGTAAATTGAGGGTAAAAAAAGCAACTCTTTCAGTAATCAACCATCAAAATAAGTAACCCCTCAAGGTAATAATTGAAAAATGGTTTTGGCTGGGCTCATCCCTGTAATCCCAGCACTTTTGGAGGTTGAGGCGGTAAAACTGCCTGAGCCCAGGTTTTTGAGACCAGCCTGGGCAACATGAGACCCTGTCTCTATTAAAAAAAAAAAATATATATATATATATGAATTTTTAAAAAATAACAAAAGAAAAAAAAAATGGTTTCAGTGACTTGCTCAGAAGTTCCATGCTCAACTGAGGTCACCATATACAGCCTCAAGAGAGTAGTATAACCTTATGAAGATATAAAGCTATAGCCTGGACTGGGAGTGGTGGCTCACACCTGTAATCACAGCACTTTGGGAGGCCGAGGCAGGTGGATCACCTGAGGTTGGGAGTTCGAGACCAGACTGACCAACATGGCGAAACTCCATCTCTACTAAAAATACAAAATTAGCTGGGCATGGTGGCACATGCCTGTAATCCCAGCTACTCGGGAGGCTGAGGCAGGAGAATCTCTTGAACCCAGGAGGCAGAGGTTGCGGTGAGCCGAGATCGCACCATTGTACTCCAGCCTGGGCAACAAGAGCAAAGCTCTGTCTCAAACAACAACAACAACAACAACAAAACAAAAAACAAACAAAAAAAAACCTATAGCCTGCTCTAAGGAACAATGTATACAAAAAGGAATGGTTAAGATGAGTCTAGAAAAGGGAAGGCCAATGATAGCACTTACGTCTTGTTTTTCCAACCCTGTCCATAAGGATGGGTCCTTATCTTCCCTTGGAAGATGAGGGTAGATGACTCAAGCTATCACAGATAAGTCACCATGATCCTTCAACTCCTACTTTTAGTCCTTCATTTTTTTTTTTTTTTTTTTTTTTGAGATGGAGTCTCGCTTTGCCTCCCAGCAAGCTGGAGTGCAGTGGTACGATCTTAGCTCATTGCAACCTCTGCCTCCCAGGTTCAAGCGCTTCCCCTGCCTCAGCTTCCCGAGTAGCTGGGACTACAGGCGTGCGCCACCAGGCCCAGCTAATTTTTGTATTTTTAGTAGAGACGGGGTTTCACCATCTTGGTCAGGCTGGTCTCAAACTCCTGACCTCATGATACACCCGCCTAGGCCTCCCAAAGTGCTGGGATTACAGGCGGGAGCCACAGTGCCCGGCCCGGCCCTTCATTCCTAAGAAAACAGTTTATGACTTGGCTTCCTACTTACAAGGGCCTACAGAGGAAGGACATACTAACTACTTGGATGTCCAGTGGGCATCTCAAACTTAAGCTGTCCCTCCTGACACTCACCTCAAATTTGCTCCATTCACAGTTCCCTGTTTTCAGTTAATGGTAACACTATCCTTCCAGATGCTCAGAGCAATAATGTCAGCCATTGTTGCTTATGTTCTTGCGTTCTTACACCCTACATTCAATCCAACATACATCTTGTTGGTATATCCTGTTGACTCTACCCTCAAAATATTCAGAATCTAATCACTTCTTACCATCTCTACTACTACCAATCCCACTCCAAGCCACAATGGATTATTGCTATAAACTCCTAACTAGTTGCCCTACTTTGGTTCCCCTGTCCCACACTAACCCTCATAATCCAGTCTCCACACTGAGCACAAGTGATCTTAATTAAAATATGTTAGATCATGTCTTTTTCTGCTCAGAGCCTCTCCAAAGGCTTCTCATCTTATTCAGAACAAAAGCCAAAGTCTATAAAGCCTATGAAACCGTGTATAACCTAGTCCTCCCATGATTTCTCTGACCTCATCCTCTTCCTATTCTCTCTTCCTTTCTTCCTTAACCTATTCCTCTTTGCTGTTCCACAGACACTGCAAGTCTGCTCCTGTACCAGGGCCTTTGAACCTGCTCTTCCTGCATGTGGATGCCCTTTTTCCTGACACTAGTTTCTCTTTTACTGCTATGGTTTGAATGTTTGCATCACCCCAAAATTCATGTTGAAACATAATCACCAATGTGATGGTATTAGGAGGTGGGACTACTGGAGGTGATTAGGTCATGTGGACAGATCTCTCATGAATGGAATTTGTGCCCTAAAAAAGTGGCCCTAAAGAGCTGCCCTGCCCCATCCATCACCATGTGAGTACACAGCTAGAAGGTGCCATCTATGAACAAGGAAGTGGACCCTTACCAGAAAATGAATCTGCCAAATGCTTGATCTTGGACTTCACAGCCTCCAGAACTGAGGGATAAATTTCCATTGTTTATAAGCCACCCAGTTTAAGGCATCTTGTTATAGCAGCCTGAACAGACTAAGACATTCACCTTCTCAGCAAGTCTTCCCTGACCATACTATTGTAGCACATATGACCTAACATACTACATCACTAATCTACTTATTTTATTATGTCTCCCCATCCTAAAATGCAAACTCCTTGAAAGCAGACATTTTTGTGTTTTGGATTCCCAATGCCTAGAACAGTGCCTGGAATAACTTTGTGATGAATTTTTGCAATAAGTATGTGATGAATTAATGAACAGAAGACTTGGAAGGCTAATTTCCATGGCGGTTGGAATATTCATTATAAATGGAGATTATCTATTGAGAAACTCTGCTGTTTGCCCTAAAGCCTCTTTTGAGTTTGGTGAGCATTCATCAGCCTCCAAAGACTGATCACTTCTAGCTTGTCACATCTCTTTAAAATACAGCACCTCAGACTGAACACTGTAGTGTAAGATGGGCTTTTTAGCCTTTTGTGGTGGATAAAGTACTTGTATTAAAACAGCCTAACATAGTATGTTTCAGCTGTTCCTCACTGCTAACACAGACACTAGTTAAAAAAAAAAAACAAAGCCGGGCACGGTGGCTCAAGCCTGTAATCCCAGCACTTTGGGAGGCCGAGACGGGCGGATCACGAGGTCAGGAGATCGAGACCATCCTGGCTAACATGGTGAAACCCCGTCTCTACTAAAAAATACAAAAAACTAGCCGGGCGAGGTGGCGGGCGCCTGTAGTCCCAGCTACCCGGAAGGCTGAGGCAGGAGAATGGCGTAAACCCGGGAGGCTGAGCTTGCAGTGAGCTGAGATCCGGCCACTGCACTCCAGCCTGGGCGACAGAGCCAGACTCCGTCTCAAAAACAAAAACAAAAACAAAAAACAAAAAACAGTTCTTTCTAAAATGCACTTTTTAATACCTACTGCTAGAGGCTTAGCACTTCTGCAATTTAATTTTGAGCCTAAATATAAGATTGTATATAGTAAGATTCAATCTTGTTTGTTTCAGTTCACCATTCTCGACTGCTCAGCAGTTTTTAAATCTAGAGCTATTCACCCAGTGTTGCCTGTTGCTCCCAGATAGTCACAAACCTAAGATGCAGATATTAATCAGGACAGAGGTCCACTACAGATGAGTCCTCTCTCTAAGCAGCGGTGAAGTCATCAAATCATATCCAGTTTTTCTCAAGGGAGTATCATGAGAAACTATATATTTATCTATAGTTTTCTTTGCCCTAACACACTATAAACCTCTTTACAGAAAAGGAGAGAGGCTGGATCAGCATTTACTTCTTGGGAAGCCCATTCTAGTTCCTCAAACTTCATCATGAACCTCTCTTTTGTCAGGGGTTTTAACAATCAACTGTTTAAAATGTTTAGAAACATATCTAGAGATACACATTAAGTAATAGGTCAAGTTGTTGATCTGAAAAAAGTACAATAAATACACCAGAGAATGTTCAAAAAGTCTAGAAACAGGAATAATAGTGTATTTACAATATATATTGTTCAGATTAACAACTGGACTGTTTTAAATTTAGAAGTATATCATCTAAAAAAGTGTCTAGTGGTTAATGAAAAACATTGAGTGTGTCATTTGAAAATAAAGCATGATGTTTATCCTACGTTTCCAACTTTTTAGACACCTTGTACATTCTCCCTCCCTTCCATCTGCCAGTCTACAGATTTCTGGTACCTCACCCTTTTCCATGAGAAGCAAAGATTATCACCCTAAGACAACCGATATGGGCCTACGGCTTTAAAGACATGTGTCTCAATTGTCTTTTTTTTTTTTTTTTTTTTTTTTGAGACTGAGTTTTGCTCTTGTTGCCCAGGCTGGAGTGCAATGGCGTGATCTCAGCTCACCGCAACCTCTGTCTCCTGGGTTCAAGCAATTCTCCTGCCCCAGCGTCCCAAGTAGCTGGGATTACAGGCATGCGCTACCATGCCTGGCTAATTTTGTAGTTTTAGTAGAGACAGAGTTTCTCCATTTTGGTCAGGCTGGTCTTGAACTCCTGACAGGTGATCCGCCTGCCTCGGTCTCCCAAAGTGCTGGGATTACAAGCGTGAGCCACCGCGCCTGGACTACTTTTTTTTTTTAATCAGAAAGATACTTCCCTCAATGTACATTCAACGGCAGTACTTCTATTTTTCCTTCCCTTTGCATTTTATCTAAATCCATAGACTTTGATTTCAAATCTATAAAAACATTCCTGATGCTGGTGATGTGTGTAATGATAGTGATACATACATATGTGTATGCATGCATGTACATATATAGACATTTTCTCATAAGAGATAATTACCTTTGAATGAGAGAATGATCGGACACAAATGAAGTCAGAAAAACTAAACACACGCCCACCATAGGAGAATAAAGAGGAACAGAGATAGTACAGAGAAGGTCAATTGGCAAAAATGAGAATGGAGGTCCGAGGAAGTAGGAGGCTGCTGTGTCAAATAGGGCTAGTGGTCATAATTGTCCTAAGAAGAAGAGCTGATAAAAATCAAGTAAT
Organism: Piliocolobus tephrosceles; assembly: GCF_002776525.5. Taxonomy (NCBI): domain Eukaryota; kingdom Metazoa; phylum Chordata; class Mammalia; order Primates; family Cercopithecidae; genus Piliocolobus; species Piliocolobus tephrosceles. The sequence goes on from NC_045436.1 coordinate 89,611,324, forward strand.
AAAGAACCAACATCTACTGTACATGAAAAATTGGATAATAACACCGTGAAATAAATGCTGGTAAAAAGTTTGGCTCCCCAGTGTAAATGGCAAAAGGGGCGTATGTATTTGGTTCTTTAGTTTCTTTCGAAGCAAACTCCTAATGTCATTTCCTCAGAAAGGCCGTCCCTGCTTACCTCATCTAAAATAGCACCCCCTCTCTTTCTAGCATTTATTGACCTAATTAACATTAACATGAGTCAGTTTCTATGAAGAAAGGACTTAGTCTGCTCATGTAGAAGATATTTAGCACACAGTGGGCACCCAATAAATTACCAGATTAAAACAAGGGGAAACATTCTTTGATGAAATTAAAATAATTCTTTATCCACAGCAAAAAACCGAAAACTTGGAAGTAACTAATTTCCTGATAAATTCTAAAGTATTTTGCAGTTCTAAATTCACCTTTAAATTAAAATAGTTATTTCTGAACAAAGCAAGTTATATAGATAGTTCTTTATTACAGGTTAAGTTGATTTAGACACCAATGTTACAAATGTATTAATATTTTAAATTTTGTTATAGTGTTACAGTGGCCAAGCATTTTAAAAATTAGCATTTCTACTGGTGCCAGTTTTTACAAATAAAGCAAAAACTCAATAATGGAAGAAACAAAATCAGAGTAACATCAAAACACCAACACCATGATGTCTTGGGGCCACTGTCCTCTAAAATTTGTAAGCAGATACAAACCAAAACCACTGTGTACAACTGCATGGAAAGACTATTCATTAATTTCAATTTCTGACTTAAGCAATAGCTCCTTCTCTTGATTGTTTATCATTTGTATGGAATGCTGAAATCTAAAGATTTTCATAGACTGAGACAAAGTTGATTATTTTCCACATATTTGTTCTAAATTTGATGCAAATACTTCCAAATAGACCAACTGTTTTCACCAGAAAGAATATGAAGCAGATGACAAGCACAAGAAGTAGTTTGCTGGGTCACACAAAGGTCTCACCTCAGAGTTTTGTAAGATTCCATCCTGCACTCCCGAACACTTGAGACTTTAAATATTCATGATCATTAATCTCCAAAGGGTCCTAATGCTACTTTATTTTTCTAGTCTGTTCACTTTCCTATATTCCTCAAATCTCCAACATCCCCATTCCCATCTTCTCTGTCAGCTGATGACCTGGATTCCTACTTTACTGAGAAAAGCAGGCAATCAGGAGAAGTTGAACATCCACCCACTTAACCAGCATCAGTGCTCATATCCTCTTCCCATGTTCCTATTAACAGGGCTATGCTATATGCTGTTGGCCAAACTCTCTATGTATGTACTAGAAACCACTCCCTCTCACTTATCCAAGGCTATGGCTCCAACAATTCTCTCCCTCATCAGTATTTCTACTCTCCACTGAACCATTCTCAAAAGCATACAAATATGTTATTATTTTTCCTAATGCCTGAAAACTGTTCTTTCCACATTCTTCCCCATTTCAGTTAATGGCAATTCTGTCCTTCCAGTTGTTCAGGCCAAAAACTGTAGTATCATTTTTGATTTAACTTATACCTAACTTCCAAGCCATCAGCAAATCTTTTAGGTCCTTCCTTCAAAATATATCCAAAATTCAACTACTTCTCATTACTTCTATTGCTACCAACCTGAACAAAATCACCCCTGTCTTTTGTCTGGACTCTTACATGCCTCACTCTGCTTCCATTCTTACTCCCCCACTTGACCCCTTTTGTTCTCAGCACAACAGCTAGAGGGATCCTAGAAAACATACATCACTGAATGAATTAACGACTTATTCATCATTCTAAAAACATTTACAAGCCAGTTTTGGTTCTATTTTTCAAAGGAAATCGAAAAGTTTTCTTCCTTAAATCTTCCTTGCTGTAAGGGAGAAAAAAGTTTAAGAAAATAACGGATCATCAAATTTATTTCCCTAAATACTTAACTCTCAATAAGGCCTTTTTCCTATCCAAGAGAGGATGGCCAAAACTAAGGGAGAAAGTCTCCATAATGCCAGTCCCTCAGGTAAAGCAAGGACATGTTTATTTGACCAACTTCTCCCTCCCATTAACTCACTTTTTTTTTTTTTTTAAGCTCTCTTGATCTCTTTCTTGCAACTAAAAACACCCCTTAATCACCATGTTTCTCCAGATTTGGGATTGTTCTGTTTGGTTCTGATTTGGTCACCTGAATTCCAAAATATAGGAAAGGTTGAATCACTGTTCCAGAGAGACTGCTCAAGTAACAGCAATTTTATTTTATTTTAATTAATTAATTAATTAATTTATTTTTTGAGACAGAGTCTTGCTCTGTCACCCATGCTGGAGGCATGATCTTGGCTCACTGCAAGTTCCACCTCCCAGGTACAAGCTATTCTCCTGCCTCAGCCTCCCAAGTAGCTGGGACTACAGGTGTGCACCACCATGCCCAGTTAATTTTTGTATTTTTAGTAGAGACCACGTTAGCCAGGCTGGTCTCGAACTCCTAAGCTCAGCTGATCCACCTGCCTCAGCCTCCCAAAGTGCTGGGATTATAGGCATGAGCCACCACACCCGGCCTAATTTTTTTTTCTTTCACTGAGATCCAATTATCTATCAGTATGGTGACTTGGACTTGAAACCACATGTCTGCTAAACGTAGAGTACTTACTAAGACAAAAAAAATTTTTTCACTGAAGCATATAACATTTTTTAAATTCTCAAATTTCTTTGTGTTTTTTGTGCCAGAGACCTTCCTCTGAACTCCAAATAGTAAATTTTTTTTTGTTTGTTTTGACACGGAGTCTCGCTCTGTCACCCAGGCTGGAGTGCAGTGGCTGGATCTCAGCTCACTGCAAGCTCAGCCTCCCGGGTTTACGCCATTCTCCTGCCTCAGCCTCCCAAGTAGCTGGGACTACAGGTGCCCGCCACCTCGCCCGGCTAGTGTTTGTATTTTTTAGTAGAGACGGGGTTTCACCGTGTTAGCCAGGATGGTCTCGATCTCCTGACCTCGTGATCCGCCCATCTCGGCCTCCCAAAGTGCTGGGATTACAGGCTTGAGCCACCGCACCCGGCCCCAAATAGTAAATTTTGAGAAGCCTGTAGAAGATGAAAGAGATTAAAAAGAAAGATTAAGCCTGGTGTTGTGGGGGCATGGTCTATAGTCCTAGCTATTTGGGAGACGGAGGCAAGAGAATTGCTTGAGCCCAGGAGTTGGAGGCTGCAACAAGCAATGATCACACCACTCCACTCTAGCCTGGATACAGAGAGAGACCTTGCCTCAAAAATATTAACAAAAAATAAAATAAAGATTAAAATGGTATTTTAACAAGGCTGGTATTCATTCAATTTCAGGGACGTTTTAAATGTAAATAAACTCTAGAACCCTAGACTAATAAATTTACGAACTCGACTCCCTATCTCTGTAAAGGCAACCATATCTATCCTTCCTTTGGCTCAGGCCAAAACCTCAGAGTCATCCTTGACTGGCCTTTCTGCTCAGGTCCATTGCACTTGCTATTCCCTCTGCCTGGAATGCTCTTTCTCCAAATAACCACAGTGCCCCCACGTACCACTTGCAGATTTCTTCTCAAATATTCTTTCATCAGTGAGGCCTTTTCTGAACAACATTTAGAAGAGTAAATTGCCTCCAACATGGCCCCTCGTCTTCCCTGCTCAGACTCCACACTTCCTCTGATTTTACTTATTTACTAGTTTACTGCCCACCTCTCCCTCACCAGAACTCAAGCTCCACAGACAGAGATTTTTGTGTTTTACTAACTGCTAAATCTCAAAGTAGAACAACATCTGACCCACAGTTGGGATTCAAATCTTTGTATAATGAATAGGAATGACTAAGTAAAACTGTAACATTTGCTTCAGGAAAGGCAACCATTTGATCCTTAAATTATGCACTTAATCCTCCTCACAAGTTCTACAAGAACAAAAACATCTTTATGAAGCATACGTTTAGGTGACAACATTTAGGCACAAATTTAAGAAGCAATGAAACATGTCTCAGCACCTGTTCAGCGCTTTAAAGTATACAAGATACAGTTCATCCTTTACTTCTATTAACATAAAACTAGAAATTATCTTGAAAATTGCAGGCAGCAGGTGGCATCACAGCTTTACATGATATCAGTTCCTTTTAAGTTCACCCCTACAACCAGGCTCCAACAATGAAGTCACTGAATCCCCTATTATTTTCTGCTGCCAGCATAATGACACTCTAATCTTGGCTAATCTTATTGGAAACATGATCTCCCAAGTGCTCTTTTAACATTTTCAATATCCAAACGAAAGTCCAATATTTTTCTGACCTATTAAAATATTTAAGCACTCAAAAATGTGCTACAAAAGAATCATCTGTCTGAAATACTGAGGTGATCAGTACTCATACTGCCATCAAACAAGTTCTCAGGTTCAAAGAGAAAGTTCGACAAATATTAAAAGAGTAAATGAAAATAACTGTATTAACGTTAACCAACAACGAGGAGGGGGGTCACTGATATCTAAGGAAAGGAGAGTTATCGGAACCCTTTCTCAACACTCGAGTACACCAAGTCTGTACAAAGGTCGTAAGTTATTGTCTGTGGGTTTGCAGAAAAAAAAATTTAATATCAATTATAGAGAAAGTTAATAGGGCATGGTTTTTAAATTCTCAGTTTGCTTCGCATGTTCATCCAATTTACGGAAGCAAAAACTGAGCTAAAATCAGTCTGTTCCACTCCATTCCCATGATTCCTACGTCAGTAAGTTCTTGGGCAACTTGGTGCAATTGAGGGGGGAAAAGGTAATTCAGAAGCAACGCAAATGGAACGGACAGTAAACTCAGGTGACCTCTCACATTCTAACAATAGTGGTGCGAACTTGTACCCAGCTTGCTCAATCACAAGAACCGCAAGATTCTAGCAGTGGTTAAGTTTTTCCACAGCCGAAGGACACCGTCAAGGTCTGCCTTGCATCTGTCACTCACACCTCCAGGACCTCCGTCACCCCAATCCCCCGAAAGTACGAGACCTCGCTGGGCCCGGATGCCCCCTCACCGTCACTGCATTTATACTGGCAGAGACCGTCCTCGCCTCCCAGGAGGTCCAAGGCGGCGTTCAGGTACGTGTCTATCTTATGAACGCCGTTCCGGATGGTCTTCAGGGTGGCCCTCCAGTCGGTGGTCTGGGCCTCCTCCTGGCACCTGACAACAGCGGCCATGAGGAACAGGAGGGTGAGCGCGGGGCGCGGGAGCAGGGCCATCCGCGCAGCGCCGGGCTCTACGGGTCCCCGAGCCGCGGCGGGGGGCGCGTCCCCACAGAGCCCCCGGGACGCGCTAGGCAGCGGCGCGGGCCCCGGGCTTGGCAGCCGCCAGCTCCATATCCACGCCTCCTTCCCGGCTGGCCGGCAGGGCCTCGCTGGCTTTACGTGAACCGCCTCGGGGAGGCAGCGCCGTCGCGGGGACGCGCCCGCTCACCCGGACCACCGCGCCCGCTCACCTGGGCCAGCGACCGTCCCCTGTGCGCCTGCGCCGGAGCACGGAGCGTCAGCGGCGCACGGGAGGGGCGGGACGCGCAGGGGGGGTGGGGCGGGGGCGGGGTTGGGGGCGGGGGTGGGGGCGGGGGCGGGGGGGGGGGGGGGGGGGGGGCGGGTTTGGGGGCGGGGAACTGGGGTGGGGCGCGCGGGGCGGGAAACGGGGGCGCGGCCTCAATGGCCACGTGGTCTCCGCGGCGCCCTCAGAAGGGCCTTCGTCCTGGTTCACAAGGGAACCTTAAAAAATACCTAGTCCTGGGCCCCTTTTCTGGGGAGCCTGATAACGTTGGTCCCAGGTGGCAGTGGACGCCGGTATTTTTTAAAAGCTCTCCGGGCTGTTAACCTTAAAGTGAGAGTGCAGAGCTAACCCGGGTGGGGTTAACTCTGACCTGACCAGTCGGGGCTTAGTGCAGTAGCCCCGAGAGACAAGCTTTTCTGGGTGTGGACAACATGGGAGAAAATAACCCCGGTGTCCCCTTCGCAGAGAGGGCTGCGAGAGGTCCAGCTGAGTTTCCGGCTTGAAGACATGGTTCCATTGGCAATGTGGGCAGAGTCCGGCTCTCAGCTCGCAGAGAAGGGCTTTTCCTCCTCGCGTCCTCTCCCGGTCCTCCAGATCTGCTGTGGCCGCGGTTGGGAGCGGGATCTGGGAGATGCCAACCCAAGTCTTGGCGATGCCTGACTCTAATCAGGACGAGCTAGATGCTAGTTTAGAATTTCCGGAAAAAGAAAACAGTCCAACGGTAAAAGTCACAAAAGTCTCCCCTGGTAAGGAAGAAACGGTAGTGTAAACTTAACTACAGTTAAAAAAATAAATAAATAAATCTTAAGGAAGTTCATTGTTTTCCTACTGAAGGGATTTTGTAACTTGATAGTTACAGTGACGTTTGTTTCTCTGTACCCACCACCCTGCCCCCAGTATTGTGCAGGATCCATAAATAACTATTGCAGTAGTACTTTGTATCGGTTATAAATATCTGGTTATCTTAGTATCACAGCAGTTTCCAAGAATTTTACAGTAATATCCAGAGCAATGTTGAAAGTGTTGGGCAGGCTAGGGGCGGTGGTTCACGCCTGTAATCCCAGCATTTTGGGAGGCCGGGGCAGGTGGATCACTTGAGGTCAGGAGTTTGAGACCAGCCTGGCTCACATGGTGAAACCCCATCTCTACTAAAAATACAAGAAATTAGCCGGACGTGGTGGCGGGTACCACCTGTAATCCCAGCTATTCGGGAGGCTGAGACAGGAGAATCACTTGAACACAGGAGTGGGTTGTTGCAGTGAGCTGAGATTGCGCCACTGCACTCCAGCCTGGGTGAGAGAGCGAGAGAGAGAGAGAGCGAGAGAGAGAGGAGAGAGAGAGAGAGAGAGGAGGCAGGAAGGGAAGGAAGGAAGGAAAGAAAGAGAAATAAAGAATTGGGCATAGGTGTGTCCTTTCTATGAGAATTACCAATACGTTCTAGGTTTGGCCTTTTGTGTTTGTTGCAGACTTATTGAGCTTATAATAAATGTTCAGTGCACAGTTCATAAAAATTACATCCCTCTTTATTGAGTGCTTACTGTCTGCCAGGCACTTCGTGAATATGATCGCTCACATTCAGAACACTGCTTTACAAGGATGCAGCCTTTGAATAAGTTAGAAACAAAGAAAGGCATTCCTCCCTACAAACAGGGTAGCCAACAAACGGTGTAGCTCCAGGCTGGAGACCGCCTGCACTTCACTCAGTCCCTCAACCAGGAGTCTTGGGCAGTGATTAATTCCTACCACAATGGAGAAGGGGGAAGAATGTTCCCTGGAAGGTATTATTATCCTCCTCTTTTATAGTAAAAGAGTCAAGGTGAGAAGTCATGTGACAGTATCTACTCCAAACCAAGGCCTCTTTCTGTCTTCAGAAAATACTATAGATACTTTTATTTTTAAATTTTTAGATAACACATTTCAACACATTTTTAAAAGGGAACCTAGAATCATTGTCTTAGCTCTCTGGAACATTGGTTTCTCAGCTCCAAAGTATGAAAGTTGGACTAGATTACATCTGAGATACCACTACCCGAATCCTTAAACCAGGTTTGGTTCTTACAACTCTTCTTCCAGAGAAACTCCCTAGTCCAGAGATAAGACTTTCAAAAGAAAAGATAGAATGTAGTAAAATAACCTGGTTCCAGCCCTCAGTTATGACTGAAAGCCTCTCCTTTCCTGCACTTACTCTGTTTACTCCCTTGTGATCTCATTTCTTAACCTTAACTACAGCCTATACTCTGGGGAATCAGATGTAGTTTTCCTTGTCTGATCTCTCCTTAGGGATTAAATTCTCAAATGCCAGTTCTTCTGGCTGATGCAGCTGTTCTCTTTCTCTCTCAAGTAAATCTTTTCCATTGTCTTCCCCATGAGACTCACCACCATTTTTATAGAAAACAAGACTTTAAGTTTTATTTTCACATTCTTTTCACATTTAATCATTACATATTGGTTGTTCTGCTGCAGTAATTACAAGGTTTACTTTTTCCTCTTAATTGGTGCCGTTAAATACCAGGGATCTGCACTGACAACAGACTATCTATATAATTTTTAGGGCTCAGTGCAAAATAAAAATACAGAGCCCCTTGCTCAAAAATTAAGAATTTCAAGGTGATGGCCGGGCGCAGTGGCTCACGCCTGTAATCCCAGCACTTTGGTAGGCCAAGGCGGGTGGATTATGAGGTCGGGAGATCGAGACCATCCTGGCTAACGTGGTGAAACCCCATCTCTACTAAAAATACAAAAGATTGGCCGGGCGTAGTGGCAGGCGCTTGTAGTCCCAGCTACTCGGGAGGCTGAGGCAGGAGAATGGTGTGAACCCAGGAGGCAGAGCTTGCAGTGAGCCGAGATGGCACTACTGCACTCCAGCCTGGGCAACAGAGTGAGACTCTGTCTCAAAAGAAAAAAAAAAAGAATTTCAAGGTGATAACAGCAGAGCGTTAAAGTAAGTGCAGAGCCCTTTTGAGTGTGGGGCCTTGTGCTACTACACAGGATGCATGCTCTGATTCACCATATCATATAACTTTTTTTTTTTTTTTTTGAGTCTGGCTCTGTTGCCTGGCTGGAGTGCAGTGGTGCAATCTTGGCTCACTGCAACCTCCGCCTGGAGGCGGAGTTCCAGCAATTCTGGTTTGCAGGTTCCAGCAAACCTGCCAGGTTCCAGCAATTTTCCTGCCTCTGCCTCCCAAGTAGCTGGGATTACAGGTACCCGCCACCACATCTGGCTAATTTTTTTGATTTTTAATAGAGATGGGATTTCACCATGTTGGCCAGGCTGGTCTTGAACTCCTGACCTCAAGTGATTCCCCTACCTTGAGTTCCCAAAGTGCTGGGATTACACACATAAGCCAGTGTGCCCAGCTCATATCATGTAACTTCTAGATGACCCACTTCCATCTTTTCTTCCCAAACTTTGGCATAAAATGTTTGAAAAGAGCCTTCTGTATAGGACACTTTCATCTAACCAGCAAAACCTGTTATTTTCATGACAGACATCATTAGTTGCAAATCCACAGCTGTCTTCCAGGTCTTTCCTGCTAGAGAGTGGCTAATTTGTCTATATATACTTTGACTGTGGTAGGCAGGAGCTGAAGATAGGAAGTCAGTTAGGATACAGTAAACTAAGTATGTCATTAGTATGGCTTGGTCCAGGAAAGAAGCAGTGAGATGTGAAAAGTGGTCATATTCTGGATGTAACTTGATGGTGGAGCAGAAGGGATTTGCTGATGGACTGAATATGAGAGAAAAAGAGGAATCAAGGATGGCATTGAAATTTTGGCCTAAGCCATAGGATAGAGAGAGTTCTCACTAACTGAAATGGGGAGAATTGTGGAAGGAGTGGGTTTTGGGGGAAAATTTTAAAATACCATGTCTCGGTCATACCATGTCCGAGAAGCTTATTCTGAGTCTGCAGTTCAACATAAAGGTTAGAAATATATTTGGAGGTTGTCAGAATATATATGGCTTTTAAAGTCATGGGACTTAGCTTGGTGCAGTGACTCATGTCTATAGTCAAAGCACCTTGGGAGGTCAAGGCTGGCAGATCACTTGAGTCCAGGAATTCAAGAGCAGCCTGGGTAACATGGCAAAACCTTGTCTCTATAAAAAAATAAAAAAAAATTAGCCAGGCATGGTGGTACATGCCTGTAGTCCCAGCTACTTGGGAAGCTGAGGCAGGAGGATCCTTTGAGTCTGGGATGCAGAGGTTGCAGAGAGCCGAGATCGTGACATTGCACTCCAGCCTGGCAACAGAGTAAAACCCTGTCTCAAATAAATGAATAAATAAATAACATGGGACTAAATGAGATCCCTAAAAAGTGAGTGTACACAAAGAAGCAGAGCTAGGTCTAAATCTTAGGAGGTCAAGGAACAAAGAACAAATAAAGGCACCTCAGAAGGAGAAGCCAAGTGCAGCAGAAGTGGAAAAGTGCTGTATTCTGGTGTGTCAAAGAAAGACAGAACCACCCATTTTACTGATACGAGGAAGGTGGGGGCTAGATATTGACTACTAGATTTAGTAACTTGGGGGTTATTGGTGAACTTCATAAGAGTCTCATTGAAGTACTGGGGAGAAAACACAGCTGTAGTCAGAGGAAGAAAAGAATTAGAAATGGCAATTACAGGCCGGGCACGGTGGCTCACGCCTGTAATCCCAGCACTTCAGGAGGCCAAGGTGGGCGGATCACAAGGTCAAGAGATCGAGACCATCCTGGCTAACACGTCTCTACTAAAATACGAAAAATTAGCCGGGTGTGGTGGTGGGCGCCTGTAGTTCCAGCTGCATGGGAGACTGAGGCAGGAGAATGGCATGAACCTGGGAGGTGGAGTTTGCAGTGAGCCGAGATTGCGCCACTTCTGCACTCCAGCCTGGGTGACAGAGCCAGACTCTGTCTCAAAAAAAAAAAAAAAAAAAAAAAAAAAGAAATGGCAGTTGCAGGCCGGACGCAGTGGCTCATGCCTGTAATCCTAGCACTTGGGGAGGCCAAGGTGGGCGGATCACAAGGTCAGGAGTTCAAGACCAGCTTGGCCAATATGGTGAAACCCTGTCTCTACTAAAAATACAAAAAAATTACCTGGGCATGGTGGCAGGCACCTGTAATCCCAGCTACTCAGGAAGCTGAGGCAGGAGAATTGCTTGAACCCAGGAGGCAGAGGTTACAATGAGCTGAGATCGTGCCACTGCACTCCAGCCTGGGCGACAGAGCAAGAATCTGTCTAAAAAAAGGAAAAGAAATGCAATTATAGTGAATACCAAAATAAATTATGAAAATATATAGTATACTATATTTGTGCTGATTCTTGAATGATATATTAATAAATACCTTGGAATGGGAAATTCTGGGTGGCCAAGTCTAGGCTTTTTTTCTTTTCTTTTTTTCAGAGACAGAGTCTCATTCTGTCACCCAGGCTGGGGTAGCATGATCGTAGCTTACTGTACCCTCGAACTCTTGGGCTTAAGCAATCCTCCTGCTTCAGCCTCCTGAGTAGCTAGGAATACAGGTGAACACCACCATGACTGGCTAATTTTTGTTGTTATTATAGAGATGGGGTCTCCCTATGTTGCCCAGGCTGGTCTTGAACACTTGTGCTCAAGTGATCCTCCTGCCTTGGCCTCCCAAAGTGCTGGACTTACAGTCATGAGCCACCACACCCAACCCTACACTATATTTTCTATATAGAACTTCCCAGAACAATAATCAGGTTAGGCAGTCAGATCACTTCTAGAAACACCTAATGGTTTCTTCTATATATATGAACATCATGGAATATGATAGTATTGATGAGATGAGAATGCAAAATTTGTGGGGTTTAATGTACCATATTAACTTAGAATGCTTGGAAACTACAATATTAAACAATGCTTTGTGTTATTTTAAACAACAAAAAATCAATAAAATATTAATGATCAATGGCAGTTTCTATTTTTTAGTATTTTCCAATGTCTCACTAATGGCCTCAGCAGTGTTCATTGTGATGAAAATAAAAGCCACGTGGTGAAAACAGTTCCAGCCATAATGGTTAATTTTTGTCCAGGATGGAAACAAAAGCCACATGGTGAAGCAATTCCATCCATAATGATTAATCTATGCCTAGTGCCAATGTGTGGGAATCAGGCAGATGAGAGAGACTTTGGGGTAAAGCAGGAGGATCTTTATTGAGTGTACTCAGACTTACATCTGGAAAACTGGGCCTAGAACAAAGATATCACTTGACTTTTATACACACTTCAAAAGGGAGTGGGCTAGCTTGAAGCAGGCTTACAGTTACAGTGGTGCGAAAGCAAGGATACAGAGGCAGAACAATTAATCAAATTGTGATAGGTTCATAACTCAGGATTACACATGACCGTTGCTATGCAACCCGGACGTCAGTTAATTAGGTTTTCCTTTAGTGCCTAGCACGGCTTATTCCATGACCTTCACTACAGCATCCAGGTGGCTGTACCTCAGGCCTGCTCAGACAGTTTATGACTTTCACTCCACAACTTAGATAAGACAGAATACTTGAAGTTGCCAGTTACAGAGAACAGGAATCTATAAATTCATACTGTAAGAGAAAGGAAAATTTGTTTTTCTTCTCCTTATGTTGAGGGAGTGCTGGGAGAGTCTCCAGAGCACATTCCTTTATGTCCTGGCTTCTTAGATAGTGTTTATCAAGACTTTTCCTCGGTCTGGGCCTTGCCTGCTACTGCCTTTGGGATGAGTCAGCCTAATACAGGAAAGCTTATTTCTTTCTCTTTTTAATTTTTTCTTTCTTTTTCCTTCCTTCCTTCCTTCCTTCCTTCCTTCCTTCCTTCCTTCCTTCCTTCCTTCCTTCCTTCCTTCCTTCCCTTTTTTTTTTTGAGACGGAGTCTTGCTCTGTCACCCATGCTGGAGTGCAGTGGCGCAATCTTGGCTCACTGCAAGCTCCACCTCCCAAGTTCATGCCAGTCTCCTGCCTCAGCCTACCGAGTAGCTAGGACTACAGGCACCACTCCTGGCTAATTTTTTTTGTATTTTTAGTAGAGACGGGGTTTCACTGTGTTAACCAGGATGGGCTAGATCTCCTGACCATGTGATCCGCCCACCTTGGCCTCCCGAAGTGCTGGGATTACAGGTGTGAGCCACCGCGCCTGGCCTCTTTATTTCTTTAATTTCCCACCTCACCAAGGCTGGAAGGTTAGTCTCTAAAAAGGAATTTAAGTTAAAGAGAAGTAAGTACTAGGTTCCAGCCTTTGGCTAGAAAGTCAATGGCATCAACAGCTTTCAAGTTGGGATGAAGTGAAGGACAAGAGATGGCTGCACCAGATCTATGAGCATGGGCTTGTTCCATAATATGTTGAAGACAATGACCCTGTGCTTGGATATGGTAGGGGGTCTACCATCAAGAAAATTTGATCAAAGAAATACTTTCAAGTTATCTTTGTAGGCACAATGTAAGATTGTTTGGCACACAGTAGGGATGGAAAGGAACCCACTTAGGTGAGACTGCAGGGTTTTAAACCATCAGGACAGAGTCCATATGTAGTTTTTCTAATTAGGGTTCCTGGCTACTTCCAAACCTCTGGTTGATTTTCAGCTTTGTATTTCCTATTACATACTGTACACCTTCATTTGGGCTTCCTTAGACATCACAACTTCAAAATATCCCTAACTGTCTAAACCTGATTCCATTCCTCTACTTCCTTCCTTTCTCTACTCAGTGGCAACGCCAATCACCTCACCATCTAAGAGCCTGGGAATTATCCTAGACTCAAATCCCTCTCCCTAGTACTGTAATCTATTTGTCCCCAAATGCCGTCTATTTCACTCAACATATCTAGAGTCAGTGCCATCCTTTTTATCCCTGCTTTAGTTTCTACCTTCATTATTTTTCATTCGATTACTCCAAGAGTGTCTTAACCATCTTCCCTATCCTCTCTCACCCACTTCCAATACATCTTCCTAGTTGTCTCCAGCTTGAACTTCCTAGAATCCTTTAGTGATCCCAACTCTTTTGGCATGAGGCTTTCCCTGGTGTGGCCTTTCCCCCTCTCCAGCTCCTTAGCTGCACCCTGGGCTCCAGTCACAATGAACTGCTCTCTATTCTTGTGTGTGGTTAGCTCCTCACGCTGCAGGGCCTTTGCATTTGTATCTGCCTGGAAAGTTCTTCCATAATTCAGACTAAGCTCACCTCAGAAGAACCCCTCTTTAATATGTCAGGCTGATTTCTAGATCTCCCTTGAGTTTTCCTTGCCATTTTACCTGGCAAGGTGCAGCTTCGTAATTTATTTTCCGGTTTCTCTTGTAAGACAGCTCTGAAGCCAGGGTTAAATATAAGATGAAGGCAGAGCTCTACATCCAATGAGTTTTGTCCCTGGCCACCTTCAGGCCAGCTCATAGAAGCAGGAATGTCCAGTGCCCAGCCTCTGCAGTACAAGCTGTACGTGGAGACTGGGACCCATGCTAGTGGCCATGTTAGTTTCTGATGGAGCAGTCCTGCAGTGTGGTCTGTGAGCATTATTTCCAGATGTGTAGACTCCAATTCTCTGGCTCTTTTGCAAATTCTATGAACTGCATAATATCTTTGAATGAATTTATTTTTTCATTAAACCAGTTAGATTGGCTTCTGTTGTCTGGAATTAGGAGCGCTGAGACAGACCTCTAAACTAGGAGAAGCTTGGAGTCGGGTCATCTCACTCCTCCTGTTCCTGGTCTCTGCCACGTAGAGTCACTGCGGAGGGCTGGCTCTTCACCCTTTAAGCCTTGACCCTGGTCCACTTTTCTGTGAAGCTGCCAGATGCTAGGTCACAGTGCAGACTGGCTTGGCCCTTTTGGGGGCCCCCTTCCTAGATTGGCTGAGGACGCCCTGTATGCTGGGTTTCCCACCTTGTAGCACTTGAGTACTTTTCTCTTTTTTTTTTTTTTTTTTTTGAGACAAGGTGTTGATCTGTCACCCAGGCTGGAGTGCAGTGCTGCAACCACAGCTCACTGCATCCTCAACCTCCTGGGCTCAAATGATCCTCCCACCTCAGCCTTCCAAGTAGCAGGGGCTACAGATGTGCACCACCACTCCCAGCTTTTTTTGTGTGTGGTAGAGATGGGGTCTCGCTGTGTTGCCCAGGCTGGTCTCAAATTTCTGACCTCAAGTGATCCACCAACTTTGGTCTCCCAAAGTGCTGGGATTTCAGGTATGATCCACCACGCCCAGCCAGTTTTCTCTTTTTATCTCATACACAGACATATTCGAAGGTGCTGCATTGCTCCAGGATTGCTAAGTTAGGACAAGGTGGTTTTCAAATATGTCCATAAATTCTTTGATACACCTCCTCCCTGACGCCACCAAGAGATGGGTTATTTCCTTTCCTTTGAGCCTGGGCAGGTCTTTTTGATGCTAAGTGACTTCCAAAGCTGGGTTAGAGAAGGCCATGTAGGTTCTGCAGTTTCTCTTGGGAGGCTCATCGGCTGCTATGTAGGAAGTCTAGCACCCCTGGGCCTGCCATGTTGAGAGCCCACGGGAAGAGTGCATAAAGAGACATATCTGAGAAGCCCCAGCTGTCTAAGTCCTCCCAGCCCAGACACCAAACACATGAGTGAATAAGCCTTTGTGATAACTCTGGTCCAATCCTGTCTGACAGCAACAGCATGAGACTGAAAGGCAAACTGCCCAGCAATAAATAATCAAATACTTTCCTGAGTTTAATGGATGAAAAATCTGGGCAGCATGGGAGGGAGAAGTGGGGAGTTATTGTTTAATAGATATGAAGTTTCAATTTGGGGAGATGAAAATTTTCTGCAGATAGATGGTGATAATGATCGTACAACAATGGGCATGTACTTAACGTCACTCGACTTTACACTTACAAATAGTTAAAATGGTTAATTTTATGTTATGCATATTTTACCACAATTTTTAAAAGAAAATCTGGGCAGTAACTGATTTTGGAATATATGTGAACATGGGTATTTATATTATTAAACCAACTGGGCTCTATCCAAGACTGACCCTAAATAACATAATAAAGGTAATATTTATGTGAAACATATATGTCTGTCTTCAGGATAAGGATAGCTGTGCTTAAAAAAAAAAAAAGAGCAGCTAATGTTTATTCACTGAGCAGCCTCTGTGAGGCAAGTCCTAGGGATGTAGCCAGAAGGGAGACAAATGAGGTCTCTCTTGTTACGTGTCTTATGTTGTAGTTGGAGGAGGCAGTGTTGAGAAGAGGTAGACAACCCAATCAAAACAGAATACACTGGGGGAATTCAAGTGCTATGCTGAGATTAAAGTAGGTGGTGTGACAGAGGGAGACTAGGCGCCTACAATAGCCCTGGGGTGGGGTGGGGGTGCTATTTTCTGTAGGTTAAGAAGGAGCAACTGTTGAGTTTGGGTTGACCACTTTTCTTTTGAAATGTTACTAGATATTCACATGACAATGGTATATACTAGTGTTCAGTGGCATATACTAATCTGAGGTTCTAGGAAAGGTCAGAACTGAAGATCCAGATTTGTGAGTCACTGGACTGTAGGCAGGATTTAAAACATAGTCTAGATGAGATTACCAGGGAAAGGCAAAGTGAGAGAAGCAACCAGAAGGAAGAGGCTGAGAATAGCAGCGAGGGAGGAGTGTGATGCCCTGAGGGGCTAATGCTGCTAGGATGAGAACAGAAGTGACTGTGAGCTCTGACACCACGGAGGTAGGTGGTTTTATTGAATTATCTGTGGAGAGGTTTAGAGAGAGGGTCAAGGAATGCTTGTGAAGTGGGGGAGCAAAGGCTAATTTTTCAAGAAATTTTAATAGTTAAAGAAGCAGGGGCCTGGTGCGGTGGCTCACACATGTAATCCCAGAACTTTGGGAGGCCAGGGTGGGAGGATCCCTTGAGCCTAGGAGTTCAAGACTAGCCTGGACAAAAAAGCAAGATGCCTCTCTACAAAAATGTAAAATTAGCGAGGCATGGTCGTGTGCACCTGCAATCCAGCTACTCGGGAGACCGGGGTGGGATGATTGCTTGAGCCCCGGAGTTCAAGGCTGCAATGAGCTATGATGGCACTTCTGCAGTCCAGCCAGGCCAACAGAGGGAGACTTTCTCAAAAAAAGAAAGAAAGAGAGAAAGAAAAGAAAGAAAGAAAGAAAGAAAGAGAGAGAAAGCAATAAAGAAAGAGAGAGAGAAAGAAAGAAGGAAGGAAATGAAAGAAATGAAAGAAAGAAAGAGAAAGAAAGAAAAAGAAAGAAAGAAAGAAAGAAAGAAAGAAAGAAAGAAAGAAAGAAAGAAAGAAAGAAAGAAAGAAAGAAAGAGAGAGAGAGAAAGGGGAAGCAGGGAAATGGGACAAGAGCTGTCAAGTCAGTTATTACCCTGTGACAGGTACTATGCCAAACATTTATATAAGTATGTAGTTTCATTTTCATACAATTCCAGTTTTCATTTTATAGGTGGAAAAGGAGACATAAAGAAGATAATAAATTGTCCAGGGCATAGTAGGTGATAGAGCTGGGATTTGAACCCAACCTTATGAGTCCAACATTATTCAATTAGTGTACCTTTAGTCAATAAATCACTCCTGCATTGATATAATTTAATAAAATTTTCTGATAAATAAAACTCATATGCTTGACCAAAATATTTATTTGAGAATTATACAACAAAATTCCAATATGGCATAAACTTTGTGAAGACCTTTAAAAATATCCAGTGAGATTTGCTTCATTTTTGCCCCTACAGAATTATTAATTATACAGTTTTATTTCCATGAAATGGAACTCTTGAGAGAAAAAGAATAGAAAGAAGAGGGAGATCACAATTTTATACATTGTGCTGAGAAATAAGAGGCCTTCCCACATGGTAGCTAATCCAGTCAAAATAATTGGCTACTTTGGTGTAAACACCTGGGAACTCTGGTTTTCCACAGTTTTCCCCCCAACTTACAACACCCCAGACATAAGTCACATTGTTGGCATCCATACAGACTAAGGGGCCTCCAGAGTCCCCTTTACAGGCATCGATGGAACCATCATATGTACCTAAGAAAGAAATGGGAAAGAGAAAATCACACATTTCCTTTCATTTTTCAAGGCTGCCATGCCTCCTCCAGGGCAGTTAATGACTTTGGCTTTCTTACAGTTTCCTGACAGCAATAGCATGGGCTCTCCTTAGAGGCTCCGGCTGGGCTTGCAGAATTGGAGAGATGCAGGTTGGAAAATGCTTTATGAATCTTCTATTCATTCCCCCAATTCAGCATGTTCTTCCTGTGTTCTCTACTTTATACAACTAAGGACTGAGATGGGATTGCAACCTGAAAGTCGCACCAAATGCTGAGTGGGAAAATGACAGGACTACCTAGTGCTTACTGAGTGCTAAATACTTATTAGTCATTCATTGTCTTCATTCTCACTACAACCCTGTGAGGCAAATATTATCACCCCTATTTTATACATGAGACAACTATGACACAGAGTTTAACTTGTCTAAGGTCACACAGCTAACACATGACAGGGCCTGGACTTGAACCCAGGTAGCCACACATCAGAGCTTGTCCTCTTGACCATGATACTCCCTTTTGGGAGATTTTGTGCTGTTCACCCCTTTTGTCCACTGTAATCCTGAACTCCATTTCAAGATGGGAGGATACTTTCTTCTCACTCATGACTTTCTGAGATTTTTAAATCACTGTATCCGAGAAGTTACAGGATGCCAATAACTGCCTTTTCAGTAATACACCATTTAGAAATGGTTTCAATAAAGCACCTAAATGCACTACACTGGCTGGTACTTTGCCTGCCTTTGTATCACCTCCAAAAGCAGGAGGTGCTATTGTTGTATTGGGCAGGAGAATTAGCTTAACCATGTTATCAAAGGAGTCCGTGGCATAAGAAATGCACTGTGATTTCCATGGATGGAAAATTTACTTCCAACTGGAAGTAAATCTTCTCTCATTTGAGATAAGATAACTTGAATTTGTATTTAAAAGTAATTAGTTTTGATCCTGGGTATACCACCTCTTGTCTGTAAGACTTTGGGCAAATTATGTAACTGCTCTGCATCTCAGATGCCTTATCTATGATCCTCAATTTTACAAATGAAGAAACCTGCTCAAGGTCACATGACTAGCAATTAATAAAAGCTGGGATATAAATCTAGGTCTGGTTCCAGAGTCCGTGCTCTTAGTCACCTTGCTGTGCTGCTATAGAATCGTTTAAGGAGGATTTTTCCTCATAGTATTAGAGGAAGAAACCTGAGCTACAGGGAAGGGACTGGAAGAGTTTGAGAGTGCTACAGCCCGAAGGCCAAATGGAGGGAATTAGGGCCCAAAGCATGGGGCTGATGTGGTGGGAGGAGATGTTTGATAGGGGAAATACATACATCTTGACATCTTGGATAAACCACTTGGCACTTACCTGCGCATTCCATTTCTTTTTCATAGAAGCGATTTCCATAAAACTTAGAGCAGTTGCTTATTAGTTTAACTTCACCCCACCGAAGTGAAAAGACTTTTTCGTTATCTTAACAAAGTGAGAAAGCAAACATTTAGAAGTCACAAATGAGAAATCTAAATACATACTGTCATAACTTAATAAACCATTAGCATTATGAAAGGGTATATAGTCTTGAATATATATAAACTTTTGAGGACACTTCCTTAGCATGTTTAATCATATCATATCTCTACTTCTAAAACTGGATGGATAGTCAAGGGGGACTATTGAACATATGGTCTGAAGTCACACTCATTTAATAAAGAGCTGGTACCCTAAGTTGAATGAAATAAAATCTTTCCCTTTTGGTTGCAGAACTCGGTCAGGCAATTGGATAGGAATCAGTGATGAGGTCTTTTCACATAAATACCTCTTATCTTCTTACAGTCCCTTATTTCCTTGAGAATGTTTGTTAAAGCGAAAACAATGTTTTAATATAAGAATTTCAAATAAAGGAAATACATATGAAGTTATCGATGTTTGTGTGTTTTTGTGTGTCTGGGAAGAAAAATCCATCTCCTAAGTGATTTGAAATTATTTAAAAGGGGATTTAGGATTTTCTTCCTCAAGTGATCTCCCTCCCAAAGTGCTGGGATTACAGGCATGAACCATCGTGCCCAGCCAGGAAGGAGTTTATTTTTTTTACCTTCAAGCTCTACTTCAAGTTAGTCTCAAGATACCTGCCTTCCTTAGAACAAGAGCTTCTTAAAAAATAGTAATTTCTTATTTCCCCTAATTTGGGAAAAGCCTTTAAAACTGTGAGCAATTCTTAATGGCCCAGGAGATAGCTAGTGCCTTGGCACTCTTGTAAGCTTCTTGAGGCACTTGTCACATTCTGCTCTCCGATGGTAGCTGAGGCAGCAAAATGGCAGAATTTTAGCTACTAGACTTTAAGGTTATCAGTAAACACCTTGAGTGCTGGACTTCATCTTTCAGCCGTGCAACTTATTCATCCCCTTGTTTGTTGACTGGGTCCATATTTTCCACCAGTAAAATCCTAGCACTTTAGCATTGCTATCTTGCACACACAGTAAATCCTCAATAAATGTGTTAAACCATGATCAATAAATGTGTTAAATCTTAATCAATAAATTAATCATTGATTAAGGACATATCTAACTACCAGTTTATATGAAGTACATGGAATAAGGGAACATGGTAAATGCTAGATCAGGCTGGGCACAATTTGGTGTTTTAGAAGCTTTGGGTATTCAGACATACCACAAATCCAGATTAATTTCTACATATATTTTACACCTTCCAATGTGGCAATTATAATGAATGTGTTGGAATATAAGTCTGCAAGACCAGTGCAATGAAGGTACTTAGAGTTTCTGCTAACAAAGAGAGTTTAAGATGTTAAAAGGAAGCTAAATTTTAAGGTTAAATCTTTTTTTTTTCTGTTATGCTTGTGGTTGTTTTGAGACGGAGTCCTGCTCTGTCACTCAGGCTAGACTGCAGTAGCACAGTCATGGCTTACAGCAACCTCAACCTCCTGGGCTCAAGTGATCCTCCCACTTCAGCCCCCCTCAACCTCCAGGAGCTGGGACTGCAGGTACACACTATCACATCCAGCTAATTTCTAAATTTTTTGTAAAGACTGTCTCAAACTCCTGGGCTCAAGTGATCCACCTGCCTTGGCCTCCCAAAGTGCTAGGATTACAGACATGAGCTACTGTGCCCAGCCCAAGGTTAAATCTTCAAGATGAAGGGAAAGGGTTGACTAGTTTAATTCTAATCTAATCTCTAATTCAGCAGGTCTTTCTAATAATTTGTCTCTGAGTGTCCAGATCTTTTATTCGTAGGAAGTGTTTACCTCAAGTCTTCTTAGAAGTTCAAAAAATGAATTCCTTATGTTCTTTTTTTCTTTGTAGAGAGGGTAGGGCATGGGGAATAGGGAAGGAGGGAGGAGGGAAGTGAGAAGGAGGGTTGTGGACATCAGCGATTCAACATACACCAAGGCTATCCCTTTGTAAACCTTTTTATCTTTTACCCACATCTCCCCAAGAAATCCAAACGGTCCATGCTGTATGTCTCCCTGTCTCTATATTTTTTTCTTGGTGAATGGCTACCCTTCAAAGTTTGCCTCAGGATCATAGAGAGAACATGTATGTTCTTTGAAAGCCTAGATAAGGACTGGTTCCACAATTTGCAGAGTCCAGTGAAAAATGGAAATGTGGAGTGAGGCCATTTCAAAAATTATGAAGAATTTCATGATGGTGACAGCATAGCAATAAATCAAGTCTCAGGGCCTTCTGAGCATGGGGTGCCAGGCAGCTGCACAGGTTGCAAACCCATGAAACCAGCCTTGGCTGGATGTTTGCTTTTCTGGATATGATGTTATGCTTCTCTCTGAGTGCTAGGAAATTAGCTCCCATGCATTTCTACTTCTGATTAACAATTGTAAAACATATACCTTTTTCTCGTCCCCAGCCAGAAATGATGCATCTATCATTAGGCTGGAATAGATAAGGAGACCAGGGGACACAGGCAGGGATGGAACGAGGCAGCTCACAATCTTTTTTGTTTCCCACTTTTTTCATTTGAATCAAAGCAATGTCGTTTTGGTAGGTGCCTGCATTGTAGTTTTCATGGAAAATAATTCTATCCACGAATTCAACTGCTACTGAACGGCTGGGGTGTAACCAGTCTACTACTGTTGTCCATATTTGGTAACGATGAATTTTACTGGCACTATAACAGAAAAAAAAAGGAAATAAAATATATTGAGAAAAAATATAAATAGGAATTCTGACACTTCACTTTTATGTTTTTCCCTTTTAAAAACCTTTTTCATTTCCCCAGATTTTTTTAAATCCTTGGTGTCATGAAGCAATGAGATTAAATTTACTTAGTGCAGAATTAGGTCAATGGCAAATGATAAAGCTAGGAACAATCCATGTAAGTGCTCAATATGAGGAACATAAAGAACTCACTAACAACTAGAGATGCCCAGAAGTGGAATGAGTTTACTGCCTCTGAAGTGAGTGCACCATCATTGCAGGTGTTTAAGCAGAGACGAGACAGCATCTTGCCATAAATGTAGTTAAGGAACTAGGGAGTTGGACCACACACACTCATTACTCTGCCAACCCTAGAGGTTCTCAGGGCAAAGGCCACAGCATTAATTATCCTGACCCTTAAGACTAACTTTATCCTAACATTGCGTTGTATTTATTTGTTCACATATCTTTCCTCACACTAGACTGTGCTGGTTGAAGCCAGAGATGGAGTCTGATTCATCTATGCAGCCCTGGTGCCTATTATTATACTTGGATCATAGTAGCTGTTTTAAAATCCTGTTGAAATGGTGAATGAGCTAAATGTTACATATTCTTATGCTTCACTACAATTTCATATCAAATCTCTTTCTTCCTTCCTTTCTTTCTTTTTAAAACAGAGACAGGGTCTCACTCTTTTGCCTAAGCTGGAGTACAGTGGTATGATCATAGCTCACTGCAGCCTTGACTTCTGAGCTCAGGAGACACTCCCACCTCAGCCTCCCTAGCAACTAGAACTACAGGCATGTGCCACCACATTAAGCCAATTAAAAACATTTTTTGTTTTAGAGATGGGGTCTTGCTATGTTGCCCAGGCTGGTCTCAAACCTACCAAAGTGCTGGGATTATAGGTGTGAACCACCGTACCTGGCCTCATACCAGTTTTCAACTCATAGTTTCAAGCAAATTGGGCATCTACCATCATCTTCTCATGGAACAGTATAGAGTCACTTTAGCAAAGTATTACAGCTTAGTTTTTTTGGTTTGATTAGAAGTAGGGTGCTAAATTATGACCTCATAGTCTAACATTTCCAAACAAGAAATTATTTTATAGAATGGCTTTTCCTTAAGCAATAAAACTTATTTTTAAACAATTTCATGGAAATCTTTTCAAAAAATGTATTATTTATATCAGTGTTCCCCAACCTTTTTGGCCTCAGGGACAGGTTTTGTGGAAGACAATTTTTCCATGGAACCGTGGAAAACTGGGGGAAGGAGGGGATGATTTCCAGATGAAACGGTTTCACTTCAGATCACCAGGCATTAGATTTTCATAAGGAGCATGCAGCCTAGATCCTTCACATGTGCAATTCACAATAGGGTTTGCACTCCTATGAAAATCTAATGCTGCTGCTGATCTGACAGGAAGTGGAGCTCAGGTGGTGATGCTCACCCACCACTCACCTCAGTTCCTAACAGGCAGATCAGTACTTGTCTGCAGCTCAGGGGTTGAGGATCCCTGATCTATATAACTTCTGCTTTCTCAAACAGCATTAACTGAACAGAATTTATCTTTACATAAGGGTGATTCAAGTAATCACCTTAAATGGTGATGTCCTAGGAAATAATGAGATGTTTAGGAAGCTTTTGTTTATAGTGTTCCAAGAATACTGTCCTTCATATTAATTTTGGTTGTTTTTCAGGATCACAGGTTCTAAATATTATTTATTTAGTCAATTTATTCAACAAATACTTAGTGTGAACTTATATGTACCAGGCACTGTGTTAGGCACAGAAGTGAGCATGCAGAAATGAGCAAAATCAGAAACAGTTCCTGCTTTCATGGAGTTCAGGGTCTAGGGAAAGATGCAGCAGTAAATGGATTATCACACTGATGAAGATAATACATTCTACCAGGAAAAGTGAGAGGAATGAACAGTATGTGGGCTTTTAAGAACTTATCAAGAGGGCTTTGACGTAAGGGAGTCAGGGAAGGTTCCCTAAGGAAGTGAAGATCGAGCTGAGATCTGAACAAAGGGTACTACTAGGTAGGGAAAAAGGATAAGGAAATCATTTCTGGCAGGGGAAACAATATATGAAGGTCCCTTTGCAGGAGGGGGCAAATGCACTTGAGTAACAGAAAGCAGTTCAGAGTGGAGGTGGTGGAAAAGGAGCAGAAAGTGACTCTGTGGGGCAAGATGAGATTGGCAATGGTTAGCAGAAGTCAGATTACATGGGGCCTCATAGGCCATGTTAAAATTTTTGTTTCAATTTTTATCCTAAGAGGAATGCAAAGTCATTGCATTTTAGGTGAAAAGTAATCAAAACTAGGTATGGCGACATGACTCTTGAGCCACACAGTAAAGAAAATATAGGTGGACCACAGTTGAGAACAAAATGTAAGTAGTACCTACCCACTCTCCCACCCTGCAAATGAGCCAGGTGAAGTAATTGGGCAGCTATGGGTTTGATCTGCCTTTGCCAGTGAGATCAGCAATTTTGGTCTGTGGAGGACACAGTAGATTCTACGGGACTGGCCTCTGGAATTCCGATTGTGAATACCAGAGGATACTTTGCAATTAATATAGTGGAGTTTGTCAATACCTTTTTCAGATATGCTTTATCATCTGCCACAATCTCTATTATTCACTTTCATTGTTTCAGGAAATCTAAAATGTACTGAAGACATCTTTTACCTGAGACAATGTGCAGCAGTCAGAACCCAACAGCCACCAATATAAATTCCCCCACAGGTGATTCCTTTGGCATCCTTAATTCCCACCTGCCATGGGAAGTCTCCCTGTAAAAGACATTTGCGTGGTCACTGCCATTCTAACAGATAACGATACAAACAGCCCTAAGATATTTCCATGGCAAGACTCCCAGTCTCTTATAATTACATCATCCTCCTGCCCCTTCCCCCCCACCAATTTAGGCTGTTTCTGGGCAGTTGTGTTGTGACTTTTCATGCGAGTTTACCAGTTGTGCTGGCTTTCCTCCCACAATTCGTTTCCTTCGAATGTGCATTCTGTTTTTAACTCCACAAGATAATTTAGGTAATAATGATTTTATCCTTCTTCTTTCTTCAAGAAAGGAAGAGATTATATCATTATTATCTTGAACCCATTAACCTTTTTAACACACTTCTTGATTATGCCACCAAAACAGCAGAGGCACAGTCAGTACAAGACAGGCTGGAATCATTAATAAATTATTTTGAATGCTAAACCATACTATTCATCTTATTTAAAAATTCTGGCTTGATATTAAAATTGGCTTGATTCTCTGAAGTTCTGCCTAAAGATGGACTAGTGGCAGAAAGGGGCTGGCCAAGAGGTTAAACATTTACCAGTCTCTAGCTTATAAAGGATGCCACATGTCCAGGCACTGTGACAGAGGCAGCTCAGAAGGGAATCACATTCTGAAATCACCAGGATAAACTAACAACATGGCAAACTGTGTCTTTTGTGTTCTTTCCCTCCCTCCCTCCTTCCCTCTCTCCCTCCCTCCCTTCCTTCCTTCCTTCCTTCCTTCCTCCCTCCCCTTTCCTCCCTTCCCTCCCTCTTTCCTTCCTTCCTCCCTTCCTTCCTTCCTTCCTTCCTTCCTTCCTTCCTTCCTTCCTTCCTTCCTTCCTTCCTTCCTTCCTTTTCTTTCTGTCTTTCTCTCTCTCACCCCCCCCCTTTCTTTCTCTCTCTTTCTTTCTCTCTTTCTTACATGGAGTCTCGCTCTTGTAGCCCAGGCTGGAGTGCAGCGGCATGATCTCAGCTCGCTGCAACCTCCGCCTCCCGGGTTCAAGGGATTCTCCTGCTTCAGCCTCCCAAGTATCTGGGATTACAGGTGCCCATCACCACGCCCAGCTAATTTTTCTATTTTTAGTAGAGATGGGGTTTCACCATGTTGGCAAGGCTGGTCTCGAACTACTAACCTCATGTGATCCACCTGCCTTGGCTTCCCAAAGTGCTGGGATTACAGGCGTGAGCCACCATGCCCAGCCATAGTTTTTAGTTTCTAGAGGCTGTTTATATGGAACTCTTTTATTAATATCAATGTTAACATAGTGATAGTAAGTACTTTCTATATGCCAGGCCCCATACTGAGTCTTTGTATATAGTTTATCTCATTTAATCATCCTATTAACCCTGAGAGGTGATGTGCCAGTGACCCCAGAACAAATGGGTTAGCGGGCTGGGGAGTGTTTTTAGCCATTTGACATGTGACAATGTTTTCTTCCTCTGTCTGTGAGCATGCAGACGTCTGGCACATTTGTCATGAGAAAACATGGTAGAGAAAAGTTTATGACATGAATTTTCCAAAGAATTTATGATGATTGAAGAAAGTAATAGATGTCCCTTTATTTCCTCTCTATATTTTAACATGTCATGAAAATTTTAGTAAACTTGCTTCTTAGCCCCAGATGAGAAAGGAAAATGAATATTGCTGTTAATAATTTTGGGCATACCAAAAAATGTTAGGCCCCCAAGAAAAAGTGGTTGTGGTATGGAGGCTAAAGCAACTCCATCTTGGATACTAATCTGCCATGTTAGCTTCTGATTAACTCCAATTCTGGGAAGGCCGCTGAGATTTCCAGTTTATCTATTATTCCCTGTATAAGAGCATGCACTTACTGTAAATCCTGCCCTTATGGCAAATTGCTACCCATTAGCTCTGAAGCATGTGCGCCCCTCCCCTACAGTATATAATCTCTGGGTCTGGAGAGAACTAGCACAAAGATCCACCATCTTGTCTCACTGTTGTCCAGGACACAGACATGGCTTCCATTAGTAAGTCCCTATTAAATGTTTCTTTGTAAGGAACCGGATATGTTAGTCTCTTTGGCCTCTCAGCTTCCTTAGACTATGGGGGCAGATTTGTGTGAACCTGCCCACTGTGAAACACATGGATAGAAGATGGTTTTTTTTTGGTCTCCCCCATCCTAAGAACTGGGGTGTGGGAAGATTGTGATAGTAAGTTTTTGCTTAGACCTTTGAAGGAAGAGGGATCTCATGCTCTGAGGACTGTGAAACCAGCTTAGGTAGTATCTGCAAATGAATGTTATCCTGAGTAAAAATAAAGGGCCATTGCTGAAAATCCCTTTTGACTAATATCCATAGCTTTGAGATCTAAATCTTTTTTTTTTTGTTTTGTTTTTGAGATGGAGTCTCACTCCATTGCCCAGGCTGGAGTGCAGTGGCACAATCTTGGCTCACTGCAACCTCTGTCTCCCTGGTTCAAGTGATTCTCCTGCCTCAGCCTCCTGAGTACCTGGGATTACAGGCACCTGCTACCACTCCTGGCTAATTTTTACATTTTTGTAGAGATGGGGTTTCACCATGTTGGCCAGGCTGATCCTGAACTCCTGACCTCAAGTAATCCACCTGCTTTGGCCTCCCAAAGTGCTGGGATTACAGGCCTGAGCCACTGTGCCTGGCCTTAAATCTTTTACTCATTGCCTGATTTTTAATGATTGTTACTTAATTTTGGTTACTGACAATTAGAAAGAAGTCTACATGAACTTTATTTAAAAATCCCACTGAAACAGGGAGCTATTTTATTCCCAATTTGTATTTGAGGTTAAGTTACTCAAGTCTTAAGTTTTTATACCTAATACATAACTGAGTCAGGATTTAATGTAAGTCTGTCTGAGTAGAAAATCTCTGATCAATTGCTATCTTCCCGGGAACTTAATACTTTAATTTAATTTGGCTTTTAGCGCACAACTGGCCAAGGTACAGATCTTCAAAGGTCTCCTATTACCATGATTTAAAACATTGTGAAAGAATGGTTAATTCAGTTAACATCTATTATTTTTTCTGTTTCAAAAAATTATGTTATGAGTCATGCTTGAGAGCTGGTTGTTTTTTGACAAAACTGACCTGACAGAGTTCATATCAAATAGAAAAGGCTTATGTAGGATTGGAGTATTGTTTTCACTTCAAAATTAGCCATATGAATTAATCCAGTTTTTTTTTTTTTTTGAGACGGAGTCTCGCTCTGCCGCCCAGGCTGGAGTGCAGTGGCCGGATCTCAGTTCACTGCAAGCTCCGCCTCCAGGGTTTTACGCCATTCTCCTGCCTTAGCCTCCCTAGTAGCTGGGACTACAGGCGCCCACCACATAGCCCGGCTAGTTTTTCGTATTTTTTAGTAGAGACGGGGTTTCACCGTGTTAGCCAGGATGGTCTCGATCTCCTGACCTCCTGATACGCCCGCCTCGGCCTCCCAAAGTGCTGGGATTACAGGCTTGAGCCACCGCGCCCGGCTGAATTAATCCAGTTTTAAAAGCAATTCTCGAGAATCATTTTAGCTTACTTTTCTTAAAAGTGATAGAGATAGGAGAAGAATAATGTCATATTTTTAAATTTAAATTGATACCAAAATTAATTGTTGCTTGAATCAATTATATATACATGCAAATGACACTGAAATTACAGCCTAAACCAGTGAGCCACCAATAAAAAAGTATAATGTTAACTTACCTGCATCAATGTCAGCAGTCAAAATTTCTGTTTCTTCTATGATAAAAAAAAGAATCCAATGTTTAAAGTTGCTAATTATGGTCAAAATTAAATCATTAAAATCATTTAAACATTGATTATAATTTTCTGCCTTAAAACTTGGCCTCCCTTTTATAAAGGACTGTATAAAATCCCCAAGGCATGTCATCTTATTTCCTTTCTATAATTAGGTAATTGTAAAGGCTCAAGATGCACTGTATAGAAATTCTTGCTGGCACAAGCTAGAGATATCTGTTGGTACTAGTGAATGTTGAGACTCATGGTGTCACAGTTTCCTGTAGTTAGAACGGGCAAAATGCACAGCCCAGAAAGGGAAGGCTTCTCTTTCAACTCTTTGCATCCCCAAGTTATTTATATATATATATATATAATATATAAAATAGTATATATAATATATGATATATTTATTATATATAAATGAATATATATTATTTATATTTTATATATTATAAATTATAAATAATTATATATTATTATTTTATTATTTATATTTTATTTATATTATAAATATATATTATTTATATATTTTATATATAAATGGGCAAATAATTACATATTTTATTATAAATAATATATATTTATAATAAAATATAAATAATAATATAATATAAATAAAATATAAATATAAATATAATATAATAAAATATAAATAATAACATAAATAATATTATTTATAATATTAATATTATAATAAAATATAATATAATAATAAAAATAATATAAATAAAATATAAATATAATAAAATATAAATAATAATATAAATAATTATTTATATTTTATAATATATAATTATATCTTATATGTAAGATATTATATATTTGATATTTATATAAAATATATATATATAAAATATATATTTTTGAGACAGAGTCTCACTCTGTTGCCTAGACTGGAGTGCAGTGGCAAGATCTCGGTTCACTGCAACCTCCAGCTTCTGGGTCCAAGCGATTCTCCTGCCTCAGCCTCCCGAGTAGCTGGGATTACAGGCATGCATCACCATGCCCTGCTAATTTCTGTATTTTTAGTAGAAACAGGGTTTCGCCATATTAGTCTGGCTGGTCTTGAACTCCTGACCTCGTGATTCACCCGTCTCGGCCTCCCAAAGTGCTGGGATTACAGGCGTGAGCTACTGCACCCAGCCACCCAAGGTGTTTACATAAGGTAGGGAGCAGTCATCAGCACTGACCAAGGGAATCCTGAGCTCACAGGAAAAAGGCTCCTCTCAGTTTGTACAGGTATGGGTTAGCATTAGGCATCTGGGATGCAGAAGTAAACAAGAAAAAAAAAAAATCTTTTTTTTTTTTTTTTTTAGATTTTTTTCTTGAAGTTATACCAGATGTTTTCATCTTTGCTCTGCCATCCTAGAACATTTCTGTGGACAGAATCATTATTTCCTTGACCTGGGTATCTGAAGGCGAATTCCCACCAACATGTTGCTCTGTCATGGATGAGGATATGGCTGGGGATAGCATAGATCAGAATGGCAGCATCACTTTGCTGCATTCCTGTGTCTTGTCACTGAGTTTGCCAAGTTCTCTTTGGGACAGGTATATGAGTGTTCGTTATGCCACACACCTAAGTTGTTTTCTAGGGCAGAGAGAGGCTTTGCTCAGATGCATTCACAAAAGCACCCTTGTGATTCAGAGACGACTCAAATATTTACGTTCAATACCCAACAAAGGAAGATGGTAAAGTCAAGTGTAGCTGAGGTGTACTAGGTATTAGAAGAACAGTATTAACTTGATTTTATATAATGAAAGCTGAGGTGTACTAGGTATTAGAAGAACAGCTAGTACATCTTTGATTATATAAAAATTAAGGATTTCTATTCAACAAATCTCACATGGATAGAGGTAACAGATGAGAGACAGCATGGAAGAAGGTATCTGTAATGTTTAAAACTGACAATGGATTAATTTCTAGACTGTAAAAGGAACCCTTGCAAAATCAATAAGAAAAATTACAATGAAAGAAATATAAAATTAAGCAAAGGATGTGAACCAGTGAAAGGATAGAGAAAAGAAAAGGAAGATGAAACTAAAAAGTCAGTACACACATGAAGAGAAACCCAGAATCACTTGTTAATATAAGAATTCAAGTTAATAAACAATGCCATCACTTGACAGCAGGAGAAACATGCTTGATGTTGGTGGGGTTGAAGAGAACCCTCAGGCATTATTGGTGGAAGTAAGGACTGGTATATAACAGCACTGCCAAAGAACAGACAGGCACTAGTAGTCAAATTAAGGATATGCATACTCCAAGACTCAACTTACTACCATGGTTTGAGTGTGTCCCCCAAAATTCATGTGTTGGAAATTTAATCCCCAACACAACAGTGTTGGGAAGTGGGGCCTAATAAGAAGGGATTAGGTCATGAGGGCTCTTCCCTCATGTATACATTAACGTCGTTATCTCGGGAGTGGGTTAGTTGTAGTGAGAGTGGGCTTGTTATATATAAAAGTGAGTTCGGACTCCTCTTGTTCCCTTGCTCTCTTGCCTTTCCACCTCCTGCCATGGGATGATGGAGCAAGAAGGCCCTTGACAGATGCGGGCCCTGTGACCTTGGACCTCACAACCTCCAAAACTGTAAGAAATAGATTTATTTTCTTCATAAATTAACCAGTCTGTGGTATTCTGTTATAGCAACACAAAAGAAGACACTTGCCCAGCTAGATGCCTCAAAGAAATCCTCCCACACATACTTAAGGAGAGGATATTCATCACAGTATGACTGTGACTGTGGGCTGAAAGTCCATTACTGAGAAAGTGGAGAGTAAATTGTGCAAGATAAACACAGTGGAGTATTTTATACAGCAGTTAAAAGCAACAAATTAGATGAACACAAAGTAATACAGACAGGTCTTTAAAATGTAATGAGTTGTGAAAAGAAAAAAGGAAATACAGATCTACAAGACAATACTATGTGAATAAAAAATGTATCCTTGCAAAATAACAATACACATTGGATAAGAATGCATGCAAACAAAAAGACATACATATTAAGTCACTTAAAAATGGTTGCCTATTGGGGGAGAGGAATGGGAGTAAGGTATAGTAATAAAGAGGCATAAATGAGTCAAACAAGACAGGGACTTTGCTTGACCCCTGACGATCATGTATAAGGAGCTGAGGAGTATCATAATGCATCATGTTGCCCCTGAGATCTGAAACTAGGGAAGGAGCAGGAAGGAAAGGAGGGAGGGAGGGAGGGAAAAAAGGAATAGAGAAGGAGGAGGAGAAGGAGGAGAAGGAGGAGGAGGAGGGAAGAGAAGAAGAAGAAGGAGAAAAAGAAGAAGAAGAGAAAAAAAGGAACAAGAAGCAGAGGAAGGAGGAGGAGGAGGAGGAGGAACAGCAGCTTCAGAGGGCAAAATGACCAGTGAGAGAGAATACAGTGAAATAATAGGCATTTAGAGCAAAGGGTGGTCTTGAGCTAGCCAGTCCCCCAGAAATCCTAAGAAATCCTGAGGAGGTGGCTCATGCCTGTAATCCCAGCACTTTGGGAGGCCGAGGCGGGTGGATCCCGAGGTCAGGAGTTCAAGACCAGCCTGGCCAAGATGGTGAAACCCTGTCTCTACTGAAAATACAAAAATTAGCCAGGTGTGGTGGCACATGCCTGTAATCTCAGCTACTCGGGAAGTTGAGGCAGAGAATTGCTTAAACCTGGGAGGTGGAGGTTGCAGTGAGCTGAGATCACACCACTGTACTCCAGCCTGGACTACAGAACTGAGACTCTGTCTCAAAAGAAAAAAAAAAAAAGAAAGAAAGAAATCCTGAGGAGGATCATGAACTTTGACATTATATGAACTGGGGATGTAAGTCATTTTACATGAATATTTTTCTAGTTCTTTTTTTTTTTTTTTTTGAGATGGAGTCTCACTCTGTCGCCCAGGCTGGAGTGCAGTGATGCGGTTTTGGCTCACTGCAAGCTCTGCCTCCCGGGTTTATGCCATTCTCCTGCCTCAGCCTCCCAAGTAGGTGGGACTACAGGTGCCCGCCACCATGCCCGACTAATTTTTTTTGGTATTTTCAGTAGAGACGGGGTTTCACCGTGTTAGCCAGGATGGTCTTGATCTCCTGACCTTGTGATCCGCACACCTCGGCCTCCCAAAGTGCTGAGATTACAGGCGTGAGCCACTGCACCCAGCCATTTGCATGAATATTTTTAAAAAGGGTGGTCCCAAAGAGCTAGAGGATGTGGGGACATCTGGCTGATACAAGTAAATAAGAAAATGCCTATCATGAAAAGATGTTATCTTTTCTCCAGTGGCAATTTCTTGAGGCACTACCTTGATTTTGAGGGAAAATGAAGAGGAGAAAGGTATTCAGCAAAGGTGAAATGGGCAGGGAAGAGTCCACTCTGGGTGGTGTTTTGGTCAGCAGGCTGTGGATGGGGTGTGTGAGAGTGAGTTTATCACACTGAGAAAAGGCCTCTATGCCTAAACTAATGTTCAGGCCGGGTTATTGCTAAAATGTGGTCATATAATGCTCCATTAACAGTTACATTAAAATGTAAGAAGACTATAGAACCTGAGTTTTGTTTCAATTTTTTAATATCCCCAAATCGTAATAAAAATTTTACCTTGAGCCACAGATGCAAAGCCTGAAGAAAACAAAAACAAAAACAAAAAATTTATCAAAGGATAATTTTTAACTGGGAAAAAATGCACACTATATCAATATACTATACATGTCATGAAAACCATTGCACCTTATTTCTGTTTTCTTCAGTAATAGAATTTTTCTGTAAGAATAGATTTACCTTGAATTGTAGGATGTCTAGCTGCTAAAAACAAAACAAAAAACTCACTATAGCAAAGAGATCGTTTTGATTTGAATAAAATATGCACAAATTATTAAATTTCAGATCAGTACAACTTAATAGTTAGAAGCATTACTAAAATGCAAAGGCAGAGCTCATCCCTAAATAAGAGTAAACCGAAATAACAATGATAGTTGGCCAAATGTGTTTTTGAAATAGATTTTTAAAAGATAAAAGGAGGTCAGGTGCAGTGGCTCATGCCTGTAATCCCAGCAACATGCCTTCCAAAGTGTTGGGATTACAGGTGTGAGCCACTGAGCCTGGCCAGGGCAGGGATTTTTGAAATGTTATTCACTAATGGAACCCCAGCACCTAGGGCAGGGACTGGCACACATAGTAGCAACTGAATAAATATTCATCAAGTAAATGAATACATATAATAAAGAGATTTTTCCTCCAGAAAGCACTGATGGAAGCAAAGAGTCAGTCTGTATAGCCTAGAATAGGTACATAAGAATATTTTTCACCATTGGAGATAATGTATCCAGAACACCAACTCATTGCTTTGAAACTTGGTAAGTAAAAGGAAAGAATTAAGCATTATTCTGCCTCTCTATAGATTTCTAGTTAATAAGTGCAGAAGGCATGATAAAATTAAAAATTGCCATTTTACAGCCCCTACTGACAAAATGGATGTAGGCAACAATTTAAAAGGCTGCTAAAACCATTAGACAAAATATTGTGGGGCGCTTTGAAGTGGAGACACCAAGCTGATCAAATAATCATCTTAGCATCACTAGAGGAGGGACAACCAGACACGAAGACACTATGTGTAATAGGAAATACATGCAAGACTCATCCAGAAATCTTGCCTAAGCCCGGGCACAGTGGCTCACGCCTGTAATGCCAGCACTTTGGGAGGCCAAGGCAGGCAGATCATTTGAGGCCCGGAGTTCGAGATCAGCCTGGCCAACATGATGAAACCCTGTCTCTGCTAAAAACAGAAAAATTAGCCAAGCGTGATGGCACACGCCTATAATCCCAGCTACTCAGGAGGCTGAGGCAGGAGAATCCCTTGAACCCAGGAGGCAGAGGTTGCAGTGAGCCTGCATTGTGCCACTGCACTCCAGCCTAGGCAATAGAGCAAAACTCTGTCTTTTTTTTTTTTTTTTTTTTGAGACGGAGTCTCACTCTGTCGCCCAGGCTGGAGTGCAGTGGCCGGATCTCAGCTCACTGCAAGCTCCGCCCCCCGGGTTTACGCCATTCTCCTGCCTCAGCCTCCCAAGTAGCTGGGACTACAGGCGCCCGCCACCTCGCCCGGCTAGTTTTTTGTATTTTTTAGTAGAGACGGGGTTTCACCATATTAGCCAGGATGGTCTCGATCTCCTGACCTCATGATCCGCCTGTCTCGGCCTCCCAAAGTGCTGGGATTACAGGCTTGAGCCACAGCGCCTGGCCGACTCTGTCTTAAAAAAAGAAAATAAAAATAATTCTTGCCTAAGATATTAAACCTTGCTCTTAAAAAAAATGTTTGTCATTGACTTGAAGCTCAAAACCTTGGTTATAATCAAGTCTCTTTAAATCCAGAATAAGAAGTATCCTATAGGCAAATTACTCAGTTTCTCTAAAAAAAAAAAAAAATTAATAGTATGAACAAAATTGGGGTAGGGAGGTGAGGAAGATAACTCTTGATGAATAAAGAAGACTTTAAAAATGTAATAACCAAACAGAACATTGAGATTCTTTTAGATCGTGATTTGAATATATTCATTCAAAAGAGACATTTTTGAGATAGTTGAGAAAATTTGAACATGGCTGTTACTAAATGATGTTAGTGAATTATTAATATAGTGAATTATTATATCTAAAATAGATTTTAGATATACTGAGAATTGATATATATATATATATATATATATTGCTTTTATCATTGGAGATGCATATAAATTATGTGATATGATGTCTAAAATTTACTTTAAAATACTCCAACAGGCCAGGTGCGGTCGCTCACGCCTGTAACCCCAGCACTTTGGGAGGCTGAGGCAGGCAGATCATCTGAGGTCAGGAGTTTGAGACCAACCTGGCCAACATGGTGAAACCCTGCTCTACTAAAATAAAAAAGTTAGCCAGGCGTGGTGGCAGGTGCCTGTAATCCCAGCTACTTGGGAGGCTGAGGCAGGAAAATCGCTTGAACCCGGCAGGTTGAGGTTGCAGTGAGGCAAGATTGTGCCATAGCACTCCAGCCTGGGCAACACAGCAAGACTCCACCTCAAAAAAGTAATAATAAATAATAAAATAAAATAAAATAAAATACTCCAACAAACATACATACAAAAAAACAAATTGGAAGAGAGATAAACAAGATGGGCAAACTATCAATAACTTGTAGGTGGAAAATGGGTACTTAGGGGTTGGTTCTAATGGTCTATTTTTTGTATGTGCAGTGAGAACGTCTTTCAACAGAAAGTTCTGCAATAACAAGTAGATATTTAGTGGATGAAAATATGGGGAGATGAACATTCCATAGTTCTGCAAATGCCCACTCAGTGTTCCTACTGCTACACCCATCTATGGTCCCTTTAAGATTATAGTTTATCTATAAAAAAAGTTTCAGAATCCCTGGATTCAATAATGAAAAAAGTCACTCCAAGACTTTAAATTACCTTCACAGCCAACTTCATCTTCCCCTGTAATGCAGTCCACCTCACCGTTGCATCGATACTGGCTTGGAATGCAAACATCCGATTTACAATGGAAGCTTCTGCCATGGCATGCTGTGCAAACATAAGTAGGAGAGGTTTTTTCAATCCTTAAAATTGAATGAGGCACAATCTGAAATTCAATAGTAAAGTTGTTTTTCCTCTTTTAGTCAGAAAAACGAATGTAGAGGATTTAGAGGCTAGATTTATGTCTACCTTTACAACACAGTTCATCACTTTGGTCTCCACAATCATTGATACCATCACAGGCCTTCGTCTGAGAAATGTATTTCCCATTCACACACTGAAAGGAGTCATTCGTTGGAGAATCTGTAAAGCAGGAATTATCTTTGTGAAATTTATTTATGGAGTGGTGGCATGACATCCTTATCAGAGTTTTGGGATAACTGAGTCATTAAGAGAAAGTTAAACTTCAAAAAAATGTATAAAATGTATCGGTGTTATCAACATAGTATATATGACTCATACAGAAAATGTCAAAGCTGGCTTATGGAGGCTCTTTTATTATCTCTGAAAGTCAGTATTTATTGTGAAAGTCTGTATTTGCTGAGATGGGGAGGAATGAAGAGTACATGCTGACACTGACAAACACTGGTTTCCACCCATTTCTTTCATGCTGCTACAAGCATCCTCACCCCTACTCCCAAGACTTGCTTGGGCAGTGCCATTTGTTTACATTTTGATGGTACTTGTTTTTAGCACTGAAAAGGGATGGGTATAGGTTTGGTCTTTAAAACTACACATATGACTAAAATATTCCAGTGTCATGAAGGAGGAGAAAAGTGGCAATGACTGCCTGAAAACTGAGGCACCAATGTGGTCACTTAAAGGTTTTAAATAAATTCATATATGCTGGCCCTTTTAAAGGAGATGCTGAGGTTTCTTCTTATGTTTGATTGACTTGTGCTTGCTATAGTAACTTTAATCCAGATGATCAAATGAAGCAAGGGGAGTCAGGTAACTTTGCTTCCCATTTATGAACCTGTAGAGAGGCAATGTTTGAATGGCAAATGGTACAATAGGGGAAAGGCACCAATTGAGGCTTTAAAGCCCAAAACTTGATATAATCTATATTATTGCCTCTGTGACTGGCAACTAGGCATCAATCATTTATTTACTATAGGCTTGGTGTAAAATAAACAACCTTCAAGGAAGGGAAAATAACTGGCAAATACTCCACCAACCTGCTTTCTGTGTGTAACACACCACATCAGCTAAATCCTGGTAACCCATAGTTCTTCTCTTAGTAAAAGTACATTCAGCCAAGCTGGTCTCTAATCCTCGGCAATGTACATGTAGACATTCAGTAGAATTTATAGAGAGATCAGACAACTTAAACCTTCTTTCACTATCAGCACCTCTGCAAATAGAACAAAGAAAACATTATGGTAGAATAACTGCACTTGGCATGTATAACCCTACTGTAGCAGGTAAGAAACTAGAGTAATATCTTCTCATTCTCTATATAGGAGTTACAGATTGGGTAAGATACTGAAACTCTGAGCCTCAATACCTTCATCTATAAAAGGGAATATAAGTACCTCACTGGATTTTGTAAAGATTAACTAAAACTTGGCTGGGGGTGGTGGCTTACACCTGTAATCCCAGCACTTTGAGAGGCCAGAGAGGGTGGATTACCTAGGTCAAGAGTTTGAGACCAGCTTGGTCAACATGGTGAAACTCCCATCTCTACCAAAAATACAAAAATCAGCTGGGTGTGGTGGCCCACACCCATAGTCTCAGCTACTCTGGAAGCTGAGGCAGGAGACTCACTGGAACCCAGGAGGCAGAGGTTGCAGAGAGCTGAGATCACGCCACTGCACTCCAGCCTGGGCAACAGAGCGAGACTCTGTCTCAAAAAAAAAAAAAAAAAAAAAAAAGATTTTCCATTTTTTCCTTTTGGTAATCTCTCTGCCTGCCCCATGCTGTAAACTTTAGCTGGTTGGTTCAATTATTGCTGAAGACTTGGGAGGTTAGGTTAGTTTAATTCTTATAGGTCAATTTTGCTTTTACAGTAAGCTACATCTTCACTTCAGCCTTGACAGTGTTAAGGTGCTATTTTGGCATCTGTGTGCCTTTGCTTGGACTTCTCAATTTGTTCAGAATTTGTGAGAAGAGATTGCCTCAGTGACGTATCATCCTAGAGATGATGATTTACAGTGAGCTATTCTTCTAGGACATTCAATAGTTCCTTGCTTCTCTCTAGAAGTAAATGGGGAAAATAGGTTAAAAATAAAAAATTGAGCAAAGATGCATCAGGTACATGGAAACAAAAATATAACAGTAATGACAATATAAACATTAGACTAACTAGGATAAAAGGCAAAAGTAAAACAAGGTGAAGCCAGGATGTGTAATTATTTCAGACCATGAGGCTGTGCCATGAGAACAAACAAGAGCCATTTGAGGCAAACTTATAGGTTAATAATCTGAAAAATGTACCAACCTAAAAATATCTAAAAATACTATATAAGAGGGCACGCCCAAGATGGCAGAATAGGAGCAGCTCCAGCCACCAGTTCCCAGCATGAGTGACAGAGAAGACGAGTGATTTATGCATTTTCAACTGAGGTACCAGGTTCATCTCACTGGGGAGTGCCAGACAATCAGTGCTGGTCAGCTGGTGCAGCCTGACCAGTGAGAGCTGAAGCAGGGCAAGACATTGCCTCCCCTGGGAAGTGCAAGGGGGAAGGGAATCCCTTTTCCTAGCCAAGGGAAACTGAGACAGACAACAACTGGAAAATCGGGTAACTCTCACCCTAATACTGCACTTTACCAAGGGTCTTAGCAAATGGCACACCAGGAGATTATATCCCACACCTGACCCAGAGGGTCCCACGCCCATGAAGCCTCCCTCATTGCTAGCACAGCAGTCTGAGATCTAACTGCAAGGTGGCAGTGAGGCTGGGGGTGGGGCGCCCGACATTGCTGAGGCTTAAGTGGGTAAACAAAGCCACCGAGAAGGTCAAATTGGGTGGAGCCCACCTCAGCTCAAGGAGGCCGACCTGCCCCTGTAGACTCCTCCTCTGGGGACAGGGCATAGCTAAACAAAAAGCAGCAGAAACCTTGGCAGAGGTAAATGCCCCTGTTTGATAGCTTTGAAGAGAGCAGTGGCTCTCCCAGCATGGAGGTTGAGATCTGAGAACAAACAGACTGCCTGCTCAAGTGGGTCCCTGAGTAGCCTAACT
Source organism: Piliocolobus tephrosceles (assembly GCF_002776525.5). NCBI lineage: Eukaryota > Metazoa > Chordata > Mammalia > Primates > Cercopithecidae > Piliocolobus > Piliocolobus tephrosceles. The sequence goes on from NC_045436.1 coordinate 89,650,174, forward strand.
GGGACACATCCCCCACTAGGTGCAGACTGACATCTCACACCTCACACGGCAGGGTACACCACTGAGACGAAGCTTCCAGAGTGAGAATCAGACAGCAACACTCGCTGTTCAGCAATATTCTATCTTCTGCAGCCTCTGCTGCTGATACCCAGGCAAACAGGGTCTGGAGTAGACCTCAAGAAAACTCCAACAGACCTACAGCTGAGGGTCCTGACTGTTAGAAGGAAAACTAACAAACAGAAAGGACACCCACACCTAAACCCCATCAGTACGTCACCATCATCAAAGACCAAAGGCAGATAAAACCACAAAGATGGGGAAAAAGCAGTGCAGAAAAGCTGGAAATTCAAAATATCAGAGCACATCTCCTGCTCCAAAGGAATGCAGCTCATCACCACAACGGAACAAAGCTGGATGGAGAATAACTTTGACAAGCTGAGAGAAGAAGGCTTCAGTCAATCAAACTTCTCAGAGTTAAAGGTAACAAGCGCAAAGAAACTAAAAACCTTGAAAAAGGAATGGATGAATGGATAACTAGAATAATCATTGCAGAGAAGACCTTAAAAGAACTGATAGAGATGAAAACCATAACATGAGAAATACGTGACAAATGCACAAGTTTCAGTAACCGACGCGATCAACTGGAAGAAAGAGTATCAGTGATTGAAGATCAAATGAATGAAATGAAGTGAGAAGAGAAGTGTGGAGAAAAAAGAGGAAAAAGAAATGAACAAAGCATCCAAGTAGTATGGGATTATGTGAAAAGACCAAATCTATGTCTGATTGGTGTGCCTGAAAGTGAGGGGGAAAATGGAACCAAGTTGGAAAACACTCTTCAGGGTATCATCCAGGAGAATTTCCCCAACCTAGTAAGGCAGGCCAACATTCAAATTCAGGAAATACAGAGAACGCCACAAAGATACTCCTCGAGAAGAGCAACTCCAAGACACATAATTGTCAGATTCACCAAAGTTGAAATGAAGGAAAAAATGTTAAGGGCAGCCAGAGAGAAAGGTCGGGTTACACACAAAGGGAAGCCCATCAGACTAACAGCAGATATCTCAGCAGAAACTCTCCAAGCCAGAAGAGAGTGGAGGCCAATATTCAACATTCTTAAAGAAAAGAATTTTCAACCCAGAATTTCATAATTCTCCAGCCAAACTAAGTTTCATAAGTGAAGGAGAAATAAAATCCTTTACAGATAAGCAACTGCTTAGAGATTTTGTCACCACTAGGCCTGCCCTATAAGAGATCCTGAAGGAAGCACTAAACATGGAAAGGAACAACCGGTACCAACCATTGCAAAAACATGTCAAAATTTAAAGTCCATCGATGCTAGGAAAAAACTGCATCAACTAGTGAGCAAAATAACCAGTTAATATCATAATGACAGGATCAAGTTCACACATAACAATATTAACCTTAAATGTAAATGGACTAAATGCTCCAATCAAAAGACACAGACTGGCAAATTGGATGAAGAGTCAAGACCCATCAGTTTGCTGTATTCAGGAGACCCATCTCACATGCAGAGATACACACAGGCTCAAAATAAAGGGATGGAGGAAGATCTACCAAGCAAATGGAAAAGAAAAAAAAGCAGGGGTTGCAATCCTAGTCTCTGATAAAACAGACTTTAAACCATCAAAGATCAAAAGAGACAAAGAAGGCCATTACATAATAGTAAAGGGATCAATTCATCAGGAAGCGCTAACTATCCTAAATATATATGCACCCAATACAGGAGCACCCAGATTCATAAAGCAAGTCCTTAGAGACTTACAAAGAGACTTAGAACTCCCATACAATAATAATGGGAGACTTTAACACCCCACTGTCAACATTAGACAGATCAACAAGACAGAAAGTTAACAAGGATATCCAGGAATTGAACACAACTCGGCACCAAGTGGACCTAATAGACATCTATAGAACTCTCCACCCCAAATCAACAGAATATACATTCTTCTCAGCACCACATCGCACTTATTCCAAAATTGACCACACTGTTGGAAGTAAAGCACTCCTCAGCAAATGTAAAAGAACAGAAATTATAACAAACTGTCTCTCAGACCACAGTGCAATTAAACTAGAACTCAGGACTAAGAAACTCAATCAAAACCACTCAACTACATGGAAACTGAACAACCTGCTCCTGAATGACTACTGGGTACATAACAAAATGAAGGCAGAAATAAAGATGTTCTTTGAAACCAATGAGAACAAAGATACAACATACCAGAATCTCTGGGACACATTTAAAGCAGTGTGTAGAGGGAAATTTATAGCACTAAATGCCCACAAGAGAAAGCAGGAAAGATCTAAAAATGACACCCTAACATCACAATTAAAAGAACTAGAGAAGCAAGAGCAAGCACATTCAAAAGCTAGCAGAAGACAAGAAATAACTAAGATCAGAGCAGAACTGAAGGAGATAGAGACACAAAAAACTCTCCAAAAAATCAATGAATCCAGGAGTTGGTTTTTTGAAAAGATCAACAAAATTGATAGACCGCTAGCAAGACTAATAAAGAAGAAAAGAGAGAAGAATCAAATAGACGCAATAAAAAATGATAAAGGGGATATCACCACCGACCCCACAGAAATACAAACTACCATCAGAGAATACTATAAACACCTCTACACAAATAGACTAGAAAACCTAGAAGAAATGGATAATTTCCTGGACACTTACACTCTCCCAAGACTAAACCAGGAAGAAGTTGAATCCCTGAATAGACCAATAGCAGGCTCTGAAATTGAGGCAATAATTAATAGCCTACCAACCAATAAAAGTCCAGGACCAGATGAATTCACAGCCGAATTCTACCAGAGGTACAAAGAGGAGTTGGTACCCTTCCTTCTGAAATTATTCCAATCAATAGAAAAAGAGGGAATCCTCCCTAACTCATTTTATGAGGCCAACATCATCCTGATACCAAAGCCTGACAGAGATACAACCAAAAAAGAATTTTAGACCAATATCCCTGTGAACATTGATGCAAAAATCCTCAACAAAATACTGGCAAACCGAATCCAGCAACACATCCAAAAGCTTATCCACCATGATCAAGTGGACTTCATCCCTGGGATGCAAGGCTGGTTCAACATACGCAAATCAATAAACGTAATCCAGCATATAAACAGAACCAAAGACAAAAACCACATGATTATCTCAATAGATGCAGAAAAGGTCTTTGACAAAATTCAACAGCCCTTCATATTAAAAACTCTCAATAAATTTGGTATTGATGGAATGTATCTCAAAATAATAAGAGCTATTTATGAGAAACCCACAGCCAGTATCATACTGAATGGGCAAAAACTGGAAGCATTCCCTTTGAAAACTCGCTCAAGACAGGGATGCCCTCTCTCACCACTCCTATTCAACATAGTGTTGGAAGTTCTGGCCAGGGCAATCAGGCAAGAGAAAGAAATCAAGGGTATTCAGTTAGGAAAAGAAGAAGTCAAATTGTCCCTGTTTGCAGATGACATGATTGTATATTTAGAAAACCCCATTGTTTCAGCCCAAAATCTCCTTAAGCGGATAAGCAACTTCAGCAAGTTTCAGGATACAAAATCAATGTGGAAAAATCACAAGCATTCTTATACACCAGTAACAGACAAACAGAGAGCCAAATCATGAATGAACTCCCACTCACAATAGCTTCAAAGAGAATAAAATACCTAGGAATCCAACTTACAAGGGATGTAAAGGACCTCTTCAAGGAGAACTACAAACCACTGCTCAGTGAGATAAAAGAGGACACAAACATATGGAAGAACATACCATGCTCATGGATAGGAAGAATCAATATGGTGAAAATGGCCATACTGCCCAAAGTTATTTATAGATTCAATGCCATCCCCATTAAGCTACCAATGACTTTCTTCACAGAATTGGAAAAAGCTGCTTTAAAGTTCATATGGAGCCAAAAAAGACCCTGTATTGCCAAGACAATCCTAAGCCAAAAGAACAAAGCTGGAGGCATCATGCTACCTGACTTCAAACTATACTACAAGGCTACAGTAACCAAAACAGCATGGTACTGGTACCAAAACAGAGATATAGACCAATGGAACAGAACAGAGCCCTCAGAAATAATACCACACATCTACAGCCATCTGATCTTTGACAAACCTGACAAAAACAAGAAATGGGGAAAGGATTCCCTATTTAATAAATGGTGCTGGGAAAATTGGCTAGCTATAAGTAGAAAGCTGAAATTGGATCCTTTCCTTACTCCTTATATGAAAATTAATTCAAGATGGATTAGAGACTTAAATGTTAGACCTAAAACCATAAAAACGCTAGAAGAAAACCTATGGAATACCATTCAGGACATAGGCATGGGCAAGGACTTCATATCTAAAACACCAAAAGCAACGGCAACAAAAGCCAAAATCGACAAATGGGATCTAATTAAACTAAAGAGCTTCTGCACAGCAAAAGAAACTACCATCAGAGTGAACAGGCAACCTACAGAATGGGAGAAAATTTTTGCAATCTACTCATCTGACAAAGGGCTAATATCCAGAACCTATAAAGAACTCAATCAAATTTACAAGAAAAAATCAAACAACCCCATCAAAAAGTGGGCAAAGGGTATGAACAGACACTTCTCAAAAGAAGACATTCATACAGCCAACAGACACATGAAAAAATGCTCATCATCACTCACCATCAAAGAAATGCAAATCAAAACCACAATGAGATACCATCTCACATCAGTCAGAATGGCAATCATTAAAAAAATCAGGAAACAACAGGTGCTGGAGAGGATGTGGAGAAATAGGAACACTTTTACACTGTTGGTGGGACTGTAAACTAGTTCAACCATTGTGGAAAACAGTGTGGTGATTCCTCAAGGATCTAGAACTAGAAATATCATTTGACCCAGCCATCCCATTACTGGGGATATACCCAAAGGATTATAAGTCATGCTGCTGTAAAGACACATGCACACATATGTTTATTGTGGCACTAGTCACAATAGCAAAGACTTGGAATCAACCCAAATGTCCATCAGTGACAGACTGGATTAAGAAAATGTGGCACATATACACCATGGAATACTACGCAGCCATAAAAAAGGATGAGTTCGTGTCCTTTGTAGGGACAGGGATGCAGCTGGAAACCATCATTCCCAGCAAACTATCGCAAGAACAGAAAACGAAATATCACATATTCTCACTCATAGGTGGGAACTGAACAATGAGATCACTTGGACACAGAAAGGGGAGCATCACACACCAGGTCCTATTGTGGGGAGGGGGTTGAGGGGAGGGATAGCCTTAGGAGATATACCTAATGTAAATGATGAGTTAATGTGTGCAGCAAACCAACATGGCACATGTATATATATGTAACAAACCTGCACGTTGTGCACATGTACCCTAGAACTTAAAGTATAATAAAAAAATACTATATAAAATGCCATCGTTTTCCTCAATGAGTTCTTAAGGAAGTAAGGGAAATCTGCAATGGTTAAAATTAGAGATGTCTGTTCATGAGCTTATGCAAAATATAAGAGCAAAATAATGAGAAATCAAATACTGAGAGAATCTACCAGTAGGTTGAACCATAAAGTTGTAGGTAACAAACTGATGAAACTCAGAAATAGCCTATGGCTTAATTTAACAATATAAGAGACTCTCACTAGTGAACTACTAGCAGATGTCGTTTAAGAAGAAGAAAACTGAATCCAGAAAGAAGGAACAAACCAAGAAGTTGGTAAACATGAAGTAAATCTGAGTAAGCATTGTCTTAACAGTAGTGATAATGGCTTATTATATCATCATAGTGATTAACTTCTGGGATATAGGAAAATAAAGTGTAACTAAATATTAGAAACTTGATGGGTTAATTACATTTTTTTCTATTATTACTGAAGATGGTGAGGACTTCCTAAATCAATGATTTATGGTATAAATTCAAATGAAACTAATGAAATAGAAATATAATGCATAATAATCAAACCAACTAGAGGTGGAAAAGAGGAAAGATTTTTTAAAATCTTTAATTTAGTAAAAATTATAAAATGAAAAAGACAAAAGCACACAAAAAGCAGGGTAAATAATAAGCCTAAAAACAAGAGAAAAAATAAATTCAACAATATAAGTAATTATAATGTAAATGGACTAAACTCTTCAGTTAACAGTGTTTGTAAACATTGAATTAAAACACATCTAGATATGTTCTGTTTATAAGGAAATGCTTAAAATCTAAAGATATAGAAAGATTGAAAGTAAAGAAATAGAAAAAAATCTAAACAGAGCAGCTAACAACTTTGCTAATTCTATTAATAACGAGTAACATATCTATTATCTAGAACCCTGCATGTGGAGCATTTGAAAAATATTCAGCCACAAAGCAAGTCTCAACAAATATTTGAAAAAATTGTTATCTTACAGGGACGTTCTCTAACCACATAGAATAAGAAAATCAATAACACAAAGTTAACCAAAAGCAAACTAACATATTAATTAAAACTAATATTATAATAAAGAAAACTTCTAAATTACATATGGGGCAAAGAAGAAATTATATTGAAAGTTAGAAGATATTTTGAACCAAACAATAAATAAAATACCACTTATGAAGGCTGATAGCATGTAGATGAAACATTACCTAGAGGGAAATGTTTAATCTTAAATGTTTACGTTAGGAAAGTAAGACAAATTGAAAATAGTTGAGTCAGGTATTCAACACAAGGAATCAGAAAAAATGCAATAGGGAAAAGAAGGGAAAGTCAAAGATAACAGCAAGGATTGATGAAGTAGAAAATAAAGAAACAAAAGACCATTTTACAAATACAAAAACCTCTATAGGGTTTATCAAGGAAAAAAGAGAAAAGGCATATATAAACTATGCTATAAACTATAACTATATAAAATATAAACTATACTAGTTATATATAAACTATACTGTAAAGTATAGTTTATATAGTTTATATACTATACTTATAGTATAAACTATATGTATATAAACTATACAGTATATAAAAACTATATAGTATATATAAACTACATAGTATATAAACTATAAGTATATAAACTATAACTATACTTATAGTATATAAACCATATAGTTTATAAACTATACTATAAAATATAAACTATAGTTTATCCTAACTATATAGTTTATACTGTAACTGTATAGTTTATACTCACTGTATAGTTTATAGTATATAGTATAACAATACATATATAGTATAGTATAACGATGCTATAGTTTATACTCTAAACTATATAACTAAAAACTATACTCACACCCAATATATAAGCGATACTAAGTGTGAAAAAATGTACATAATTGTAGATGAGTAGGAGACAGACAGAAATGAATGTGTTTGTGACTCTCAGAATCACTAAAGGATTCATGTCCAGATACTTCAACAGACTTATTATCCATGCTTTGTGGTCAGCAGGGCTCCAAGTGTTGGGTAAACATGAATGCATATCATCCTCATAGCAATGCTATGATGCACATAGTTAATTTTCTTAGGTTACATATGTGGAAATTAATACACAGAAAGATTAGGTAATCAAAAAGCAAACAGAACAATTAAATCAACCATGAGAAAATCCACTGATACAAGCACTCACTGTTGAAATCCAAGGTCAAGGCAGGCCACGTTGGCTTCCCTCATGCTCCAGCTGCTTTTGCATATGAACATTGCCTTATCTTGGTCTACAAGTTTTACTTCAACTATTCCCTCTGAATCTGTATTTCCATACTTTAAGGAAACACTAAACTTTCCTAAAATAAAAAAACAAAATAATGTGCAATATGTAGCCATTCACTTTTTTCTCTTAATTAAAAGTCTTTAAAAATAATAATGTACTTAAAGTCAAGTGAGCTTTGAACATCATGACGATTTTAACAAGTTAATAGTAAGCAATTATTTTATGAGTGCTTATTATGTGTCAGTGGCTGTGTTATTCAGCTGTATAGAGGATCATTAAATCCTCACATCAACCCTGTGAGGATAAAGCCTGTCTATTCCCATTTTTACACATGAGGAACCTAAATCTAGGGGAAGTTAAGTTCCGGGCCTAAGTGGTGAAGCCAGAATTTGGAACCCGCTCAACTGATTTCACTCCAAAGTCCATGCTCTCAAAAGTAAGCCCAACAGTGAAAATGTAAAATGTAGAAAGGGTTTATGTATTCTCATATATTTAAGGGATTTAACACCTCACGTGAAGAAAAGTCTGACACTGACAATAACCTCCACTATTGCCTTCCGCCTTTCCAACAGGGATTATAGATGAGCTCAAACAGGGAGCTTTCCCCTTCCTTTTCCACAGTATCTCAACATCTTAACTCATCTTAACTCAGCATCCCAAAAACATACAGCATCTCAAAAACATGAACTGGTATATGTCATGGTGCCTTTAAAAAGAATGTTTTAAGCGTTCCTAAGGTCATGCAGTGTCTGTAATAACTTGCTATCAGAAGACAATGAGCCCAAGCTTTGCTGTCATACATAAAATGTAGCAAGCACTTTCTGCACGCCAAGCACTCTGTGAAGAGCTCTGCATACGTTGTTTTATTTAATTTTCACAAGAATTACACAACTTAGAAACTTCACATTTTACAGATGAGGGAACTGGGGTCCAGTAAGGTCCAGCTTGTCAACAACCAGGGTGGGGTTTGGAGGGACTTGAAACTCAATTGGACTGACGGTGAAATCCCTAATCATAACTGCCCACTAATCTAAGTGCTAGGGCCCCAGCCTCCTCAGCACACGAGGCACCTGGAGGGACTGTAGACAAGCTCTCTGGTCTGACATCTGGGTTTGCTAGGTTGGAGTACGTCCCAGGTCAGCAGTGGCTCAAGCAACCCTTGGATATTTAGGGACAATGGGGTCAAGGCTGGGGGAGAGGGTTGGGGGATGGGGGATGGCTGTTGAAAGAAATTATTGGGGTAGGCCACACGCGGTGGCTCATGCCTGTAATCCCAGCACTTTGGGAGGCCGAGACGGGCGGATCATGAGGTCAGGAGATCGAGACCATCCTGGCTAACACAGTGAAACCCGATCTCTACTAAAAATACAAAAAATTAGCTGGGCATGGTGGCAAGCACCTGTAATCCCAGCTACTTGGGAGGCTGAGGCAGGAGAATGGCATGAACCTGGGAGGCAGAGGTTGCAGTGAGCCAAGATCACACCACTGCACTCCAGCCTTGGCAACAGAGTCAGACTCCATCTCAAAACAAAACAAAACAAAACACAAACAGAAATTATTGGGGCCACAGGGGGACCTGAGGCCTGACTACATGTGAGTACCAACCTTACTTGAAGACTTTTCACTGGTTTCTGAACCAACTCGATGGCCCTGGGAATAATCCCTTCAACCAAGTAGAAGTGAGTGTGGGGACAATTCTAAAGGGCTGGGCAGTGGGTAGTAAGTAGCAGGGGCAGTGAATGGAAGGTCTGGACTCAACATCCTATGCTCTGCACTCAAAGGCTGACTGGATTCTGGAGACCCCTGATTTCTTTAGTGATTACCCCAATTATTATTGAGAGTCTAGAAAAAATTTTGAGTTGTCATCATAACATACACAAGAGAATTATTTTCTGATAGAAAGTATGGCATACGTATGCCCTCTTATATCATAGAATGAGTTGAAAACTAGGCTTTTACTACCTCCGGCTGTGCATGTTCCATTATTTAAAAACTTTGTCTCTGGACGAAGACACTCCAAACTCTTTTGTTGACAGTATGTTGGGAAGCTTCTCCCATTAGTTGCACACACCACGGTGCCATTCTTTGGGCACTGATACGGTAGTTTACAAACACAGGTGCCCTCAATGCATCTCTGCCACGGCTGGCAGAAGACTTTATTGCAGGAGAGGTGAGTATATTTTTTTGCTAAGCACTTTTTTTCCACCCGATCCTCTTGAAATGTGGAAGTGACCTGTAAAATGCAAAATAAACATTAACTTAGCAACAAACTAAAGACTCCCCTTTGAAGATGAGTAAGTGAAGGAAAAGAGCAAAACAGATACAGTCCACAGTACAGATGAGGGTGGTATGGTCTGGTGGCTTTAAGATCAGACAAACCTGGCTTCTAGACCCAGTTTTGGCACTTACTGTTATATGGCCCATGGCAAGTGACCCTCCTGAAATGCAAATTTTCTCATCTGTAAAATGAGATAATATCTCCTATTTTGCAAGATTAGAAATACTATGTGTGTAATGGCTGACAGGTACTAGACATGAAATTAATGAGAGCTATTATTACCCTAATATTACCCTGCAGGACTCCAGTAGAAATAATATGAGGGCTGGTAACAGGCCAATTGGGCCAAAAGTCAATCCGCGAAGAAAAGTCAATGCTCTCTCCCTGTCCCCCAGAGCTTCCTCCTGAGGATGCACCTCCGGTCCTCTAGTCTCCCCTGCTGCCCGCAGTGAGTCCCGCTCCTTCCTTAGTGCTCTGCAGCTGCAAAGCATCAAGCTGGGGCAGACAGAAATCAAAGTCTTTAAATGCTGTTATGAAGGGAAATGAAGAAGCTAATTAAAACTATGCAAAACTTTGCAAAGATTGTTAAAGTCATTCTCCATAATTTGCTTTTCAGGAAACTTTACAAATTACTACACACACACACACACACACACACGCAAATGACAAATTGGTCATTCTGAAAACTGGCTTTTGACACAGTGATCTAGAAAGAAATATGCCAGTTATATACTTTTCATGGTTCCACATATCTCTTTTTGGCACTTATTAGAGTTGGAATTTTTGTAATAATTTCTCTCCTGTATCTTCCACTGATCAGCTTGCAAGTGTCCTGACAGCAGGTTTTACGTATCACCTTTATATTGAAACAATGATGCTCTCATTGGGTGAGAAATCCAAGCAACTTGATTTTTTTTCTACCTTTATTCCTTTAAATCCTTTCTGAAATCTCATTCCTCCTTGATCTTTGGATAGAAACTTTGGTAAGTGTCATAACTTTTTCAGTCACTCTTAGATTTAAACAAAAACAAAAAAATTAAAAGATGTTTAGTCCCAGGAATAGTCATTAAATAGCAATGACAATGTCTAGTGCTGTGGAACCATTGAAGCTCTGATCTTCATGTCAGATGAAAGCCTCTCCTTCCTCCCAGCTCAGACTTGCTTCCAGGATGTGTGATGGGTCCTTTCTGAGCTCTCCTCCACTCCACAGCTTTCAGGTCATGCTTCCCACCTCTCAGGAGAGGAAGAGAGGGACAGCAGCCAGGTCTCGCCTGATTCTTATAGCTGAGAACTAGCCTTGATGAGGTGGGGGTTGGAGCCAACTCTCTCATGCGGGGTACTATAAGGTTCTCTAGAGATTACACTACTGGGGAAACTTGATGTCAATTCACTCAATGCTGGCAGTGCCTCTCCTCCAGCTGGCTGCCATCGTCCATGTCTTCTCAGCTCCAGTCTCCAACAGTCCTAGCCTCTTTTCTGCTGAGCTTGCTTACCTTTGGCAGGGAGCCTCTTGGGCAGGGGTCCTATTTCTGATGGTCCCCAAGTCCATTCCCTCCTGAGGGCCCACACCTGTCTGTTGCCTTCCCTGCTGCCTACCATTGAAAGAGGGCTTGCTCCAACACAGCCACCTCTTTTTTCTCTGCCACCAGGCCCCTCCAGCCTTGGGTCCTTATTCCTTTCAGGTATGGGTCAAGTACCAGTTCTTTTTTCTCCTCAGACTTCAGGGAACACATGTCAAGCACTCCAAGGGAACCTGTGTGAAGCCCTTTCACAATGAAGAGAAGTGGCAGCACCTTCCATCCTCTTTGCCTGGGGTGGAGGTGGGGGATGGAAGGGAAAATACTACCTCACTCTGTTACATAAAATTACGGGAAGCCATTTTTTTGAACTGCACTCCTGCACCAAGCCCCAACAGACCAAACCAAAAGGGAGTCACTTATGCTAAGTGGCATGTAATTAAACTGAAACTTTAAGGAAATGGGAAACCACATATTGGTGAGTTGAGGCTGGAATGGGAGGTGACGAAGTGAAAGTAAAAGCTTGACTGGTTTTGGCCAGGAACAGGGGCTCACGCCTGTAATCCCAGCACTTTGGGAGGCTGAGGCGGGCGGATCAATTGAGGTCAGGAGTTTGAGACCAACCTGGCCAACATGGCGAAACCCCATCTCCACTAAAAATACAAAAATTAGCCAGACATTGTGGCACATACCTGTAATCCCAGCTACTCAGGAGGCTGAGATAAGAGAATCACTTGAACCCGGGAGGTGGAGTTTGCAGTGAGTGGAGATCGCACCATTGCACTCCAACCTGGGTGACAGAGCGAGATTCCATCTCAAAAAAAAAAAAAAAAAAAGCTTGACTGGTTTTGCCATTTAGACATGAAAACATGAACACAAACCGAAAAAAAAAAAAAAAAAAAAAGAAAAAGAAAGTCTCCATCTCCTCTCCAAGCTCTGTTAAATTGAGAATAAAGGAATTTTTTTTAAAGGGCATAAACCATAAGGTCAACGAGAATGGGGAGAGGACTGTAGGACATAAGATATCAAAATGTTGGAAGCTGGAAAACAGATGGGCTAGTGGTAATGGATTTAGCAGACCAAAGAGAACTGAAAGCTAAGCCCCACAGAACCCCAGAAAAGCTTAGGAACTAGGAGACCTAGTCCTCTGAAGAAGGAGTGGCTAACAAACAGGAAATTGGTTGAAATAAATGGTTGTATGAACATGTTACTGAGGAATCTGTTGTAAACAGCAGAAGAAACAGCAAAGATTTGAAAGTGCTTGTCTGTGGAGATAGAGTTAGGGGTGGGAGAGGGATGATGATAGGGGTGTTTTTCATTTTAAGTAAGGTCTGATGTCCTTATGCTTTCAGTAGAGAAGTAGAAGATTAGGGCCAGGCACAGTGACTCATTCCTGTAATCCCAGCACTTTGGGAGGCTGAAACCGGCAGATCATGAAGTCAGGAGTTCGAAAGCAGCCAGGCCAGCATGGTGAATCCCCGTCTCTACTAAAAATACACACACACACACACACACACACACACACACACACACACAAATACAGGCAGGCTGGGTGCGGTGGCTCAGGCCTGTAATCCCAGCAGTTTAGGAGGCCGAGGTGGGCAGATTGCCTGAGGTCAGGAGTTCGAGACCAGTCTGGCCAACATGGTGAAACCCTATCTCTACTAAAAAAAAAAAAAAAAAAAAAAAATTAGCTGGGTGTGGTGGTGCGCACCTATAATCGCCAGCTACTCAAGAGGCTGAGGCAGGGGAATTGCTTGAACCAAGGAGGTGGAGGTTGCAGTGAACCGAGATCGCACCACTGCACTCCAGCCTGGGCAACAGAGCAAGACTCCGTCACACACACACCCACCCACCCACCCACACACACACATATGCAAAAGTAGAAGATTAAGTGCTAGGCTCTGAAGCAGGAGAACATTTGATGGGATAGTAGCATAAAGGGCCACGGAGTAAAGAGAATTTTGTTTTCGTTGGGATAGAAGATATTTCATCATGGTTATAGGCTAAGAGGAGGAATCTAACAAAACGGGAGATACTTCATTTTCAAGAGGGAGAGAGGGGGGGAAATTGTTGAAACAAGGTTGAGGAGGGGATAGAAGAAGCAATCAGAACATGGCGAAGTTCACCTTAGAAATTAAACAGTTTCCTATACTTATAATTTCCTATTGTAAGTTGGAAGCAACTTTATGATAACATTACCATTTTAAATTTCAGATGGATGGTAAAGGATAACACGAACACAGTGGCTGTTAACAAGGGCAACATTAATCAACAGAGAGACAGAAAATCACTGTTGAACAATAGCTGGGCATAGTAACAGTGTGGTTTATTTATACACTGTCTAAAACACGATGACAGTAGCTTTAATTTAAAAGAATTGGTAAGTCACATGTATCTCAATGTCTAGAATAGTGGTTGCCAAAATATGGGCTGATGATTTTTGAGGACGTTATTAAAGAGGTTTGTAAATGCGTACATCAGGCTCCACCTGAAGACAACATATAAATGATGTGGGTATGCCTCATATGTTTATGTACACCTATGTTTTGAATATATGCAAATGCTATTATGGTTAATAAGAAAAATTATTTAAATCATCATTGAAACCATAGTGACTGTCGTTTCTGTCTCTCTCACAATAACAGATATTAAAATAACAACTACTATTATGTGTGTTTTTGGTGGTATAAGATGGAGTGGTGAATCTGATCATCTTTTTTTTTTTTTTCTTGAGAGTCTCACACTGTTGCCTAAGCTGAAGTGCAATGGTATGATCATAGCTCATTGTAATCCTGAAGTCATAGGCTCAAGTGATCATCCTGCCTCAGTCTCCTGAGTAGCCAGGACAGACATATGCTACAATGCCCAGTTAATTTTTGTTTTTAAATTTATTTTGTAGAGATGAGGGTCTCACTATGTTGCCCAGGCTGGTCCTGAACCCTTGGCCTTAAACAATCCTCCCATCTCGGCCTCCCAAAGTGCTGGGATTACAGATGTGTGCCACCCTGCCTAACCTGAGAGTCTTTTAATGTTTAGTTTTGTGGTAAACATTAATACTGTTTACTAAAATCATATTTTCCTCTGCTTCTGGGAAAATGGAAAGATTGCATTTTTCTCCTTGAGGTTGGGCATGGTGATTTCCTTTGGCCAATGAAATGTAAGCTGAAATAATTTGTTGGGTTCAGAGAGAAGCATTTAATCGCCAGTGCTCAACAACCCAGCTTCCTCTTCCTGTGTCATGTGATCATGGGAACACAAATTGTAGAGATACCATAGAATCAAAGCAGCCTAGAATGCAGGGCCAACACATGTAAGATGGGTTCCCTACAAAGCCACCCAGACCCACAGTAGGCTTTGCATGAACAAAACATAAATTTTGCCGGGCACTGTGTAATCCCAGCACTTTGGGATGCTGAGGCGGGTGGATCACAAAGTCAGGAGATCGAGACCATCCTGGCCAACGTGTTCTCTAATAAAAATACAAAAATTAGCTGGGCATGGTGGCATGTGCCTGTAATCTCAGCTACTCGGGAGGCTGAGGCAGGAGAATCGCTTGAACCCGGGAGGCGGAGGTTGCAGTGAGCTGAGATCGCGCCACTGCACTCCAACCTGGCGACAGAGTAAGACACCATCTCAAAAACAAACAAACAAACAAAACATAAACCGTTGTGTTAACCCACTGAGAGCTGGGGACATGGTTCTTACTGGTGCACAACCTAGCCTATATGGAATGATACACTCTTTATAATTCAAACCCTTGAGAACTACTGGTGTAGAAAGTATGGGACTTAAATCATTCTCTGTGTGAGGTATGTTAAAGAAGTTTTCTTCCCCCATTTTTACTGAGTTTGCTGTTAAGAGCTGAAATAGGAGACTATAAAACAGATGGATCAGGTATTCCTGACTGTGGCCCTAGACTAGTTGCATCAAAACCACCTGAGGTGCATTATCCTACAAATGCAGATTCTTGGAGCCGAACAATAGACCTTCTTAATCAGATCTCTGGGACAGATCTTGGATTCTGCACTGTAAACAAGCTCCATAAATATTCTATGTGTCCCCAAAACTGAAAACCACTATTGTAGCCCAGTAACTTCCAAAGTGGCTTATTTGTGTCTTGGAATATATGAAAGAATCAGTGGAATGTGGAAAAAATATCAGAAATGTTATTAATAAAACATATAGATTATAAGTTTTATTTAAAAAGTAGTAAGAAAAAATCTTTACTAATATTTAAACATGGATTATTACTTGGGCCTATATTCATAGCATATTCATTCAATATTTATTGAGAGCCTACTATGGCCAGTCACTGTTCTAAGTCCTGGAGATACAAAAGTGAGCAGGACAAAGTCATAGAGTTTACATTTTGGTAGGCAAGACAGACAAAAATGAATAAACAGTAAATATATAGGATGACATAGGGTAAGAAGAATACAGAATACGGAGAGTGAGGGGAGAATTGCTGTTTTTATAGTTGTCAGAGAAGATTTTGGAGAAAACTTTCCCTTGGGCTAGGGACCTGAAGGTGAGGGAGCAAGCTATGCAGCTTTCTAGGGGTGATGTATCACGGTCAGAGGAGATAGCAAGGGCAAGAGCTATGAGATAGAGTGTATGTGGTACATTCTTGATCAAGGGCGCCAATGTGACTGGAAGGGAATAGTAACAGGGGGAATAGGAGGAGGTCAGGTCAAAGAATTGGAGGAGTGGGTGACAGATCTTGTAGGAATCTGTTGGCTACGGTAAAGATTGGCTTATCCTCTGAATGAATCATAAAGCCCTTGGAGGGTGTAAACCCTCCAGCGTGTAGAGGTTGAGCAGATGATGCAGAACTAGTAAAGGAGACTGAGAATATGTGGTCAGTGAAGCAAAAGGCAAATAAATGGCAGATGGCACAAAAGCAATAAAAAAGGAGTGAGTTTCATTTAGTTCTGCTCTGATCTTGGTTATTTCCTTTATTCTGCTGGGTTTGGGTACGGTTTGTTCTTGTTTCTCTAGTTCCTTGAAGTGTGATCTTAGAATGTCAGCTTGTGCTCTTTCGGTCTTTTTGACGTAGGCATTTAGGGCTATGAACTTTCCTCTTAGGAACAGCCTTTGCTGTATCCCAGAGGTTTTGGTAGGTTGTATCATTATTGTCATTCAATTCAAAGAATTTTTAAATTTCCAACTTGATTTTGTTTTTCACCCAATGAAACTGAAAAAAAAATTAAAGATAAATGAAACAAGAAGATGGTTCTTTGAAAAGATAAATAAAATTGATAGACCATTAGCAAGATTAACCAAGAAAAGAAGAGAAAAAAATCCAAATAAGCTCAATAAGAAACAAAACAGGAGATACTACAACTGACACCACTGAAATACAAAAGATCATTCAAGCCTACTATGAACATCTTTACACACATAAACTAGAAAACCTAGAGGAGATGGATACATTCCTGGAAAAATACAACCCTTCTAGCTTTGGAAGAATTAGATACCCTGAACAGACCAATAAAATCAGCCATATTGAAATGGTAATTAAAAAATTACCAACAAAAAAAAGGTCCAGGACCACATAGATTCACAGCAGAATTCTACCAGACATTCAAAGAATTGGCACCTATCCTTTTGACACTATTCCACAAGACAGAGAAAGAAGGAACCCTCCCCAAGTAATCTGATGAAGCCGGCATCACCCTTATACCAAAACCAGGAAAGAACATAACCAAAAAAGAAAACTACAGATCGATATCTTTGATGAACATTGAAGCTAAAATCCTTCACAAAATATTAGCTAACCAAATCCAACAACATATCAAAAAGATAATTTACCATGATCAAGTAGGCTTCATACCAGGGATGCAGGGTGGTTTAACATACACAAGTCAATAAATGTGATACACAACATAAACAGAACTAAAAACAAAAATCACATGATCATCTCAGTAGATGCAGAAAAGGCATTTGACAAAATCTAGCATCACTTTATGATTAAAACTCTCAGCAAAATTGGCATACAAGGGGCATACCTTAATGTAATAAAAGCTATCTATGACAAACCCACAGCCAACATAGTACTGAATGGGGAAAAGTTGAAAGCATTCCTTCTGAGAACTGGAACAAGACAAGGATGCCCACTCTTACCATTCCTTTTCAGCATAGTACTGGAAGTCCTAGCCAGAGCAATCAGACAAGAGAAAGAATTTATTTCTTTTTCAATATGGGCAAATCAGTAAAGAGGAAGTCAAATTGTCACTTTTTGCTGACATAATGATTGTTTACCTTGAAAACCCTAAAGACTCCTCCAGAAAGCTCTAGAACTGATACAAGAATTTAGCAAAGTTTCTGGATACATGATTAATGTACACAAATCAGTAGCTCTTCTATACACCAACAGCTACCAAGCAGAGAATCAAATCAAGAACTCAGCCACTTTTACAATAGCTGCAATAAATAAATAAATAAATAAATAAATAAATAAATAAATAAATAAAATACTTAGGAATATATCTAACCAAGGATTTGGAAAACCTCTACAGGGAAAACTACAAAACACAGCTGAAGGAAATCCTAGACAACAAAAACAAATGGAAACACATCCCATGCTCATGGATGGGTAGAACTGATACTGTGAAAATGACCATACCACCAAAAGCAATCTACAAATTCAGTGCAATCCAAATACCAAAATACCACTGTCATTCTTCACAGAATTAGAAAAAAACAATTCTAAAATTCATATGGAACCAAAACAAGAGCCCACATAGCCAAAGCAAGACTAAGCAAAAAGAGCAAATCTGGAGGCATCACACTACCTGATTTCAAACTATACTATAAGGCCATAGTCACCAAAACAGTGTGGTACTGGTATAAAAATAGGCATATAGACCAATGGAACAGAATAAGAACCAGGAAATAACCCAAATACTTACAGCCAACTGACCTTCGACAAAGCAAGCAAAAACATAAAGTGGGGAAAGGACACCCTTTTCAACAAATGGTACTGGGATAATTGGCTAGCCACATGTAGGAGAATGAAAGTGGATTCCTATCTCTCACCTTACATAAAAATCAACTCAAGATGGATTAAGAACTTAAACCTAAGACCTGAAAGTATAAAAATTCTAGAAGATAACATTGGAAAAACCTTTCTAGACATAGGCTTAGGCAAGAATTTCATGACCAAGAACCCAAAAGCAAATGCAATAAAAACAAAGATACGTAGCTGGAACTTAATTAAACTAAAGAATCTTTGCACAGGAAAAGGAACAGTCAGCAGAGTAAACAGATAACCCATAGGGTGTGAGAAAATCTTCACAGTCTTTACCTCTGAAAAAGGACTAATATCCATAATCTACAATGAAATCATATAAATCAGTAAGAAAAAACAATTTCATCAAAAAATGGGCCAAGGACATGAATAGACAATTTTCAAAAGAAGATATACAAATGGCCAACAAACATGAAAAAATGCTCAACATCGCTAATGATCAGGGAAATGCAAATCAAAACCACAATGTGATACCACCTTACTCCTGCAAGAATGGCCATAATAAAAAAATCAAAAAACAGTAGATGTTGGTGTGGATGTGGTGATCAGGGAACACTTCTACACTGCTGGTGGGAATGTAGAGTAGTACAGCCACTGTGTTTTCCACTATGGAAAACAGTGTGGAGATTCCACAAAGGACTAAAAGTAGAACCACCATTGGATTCAGCAATCCCACTAATGGGTATCTACCCAGAGGAAAATAAGTTATTATTCTGAAAAGATACCTGTACATGCATGTTTATGGCAGCACAATTTACAATTGCAAAATCGTGGAACCAACCCAAATGCCCACCAATCAATGAGTGGATAAAGAAACTGTGACATATATATAATGGAACACTACTCAGCCATAAAGAGGAATGAATTAACAGCATTTGCAGTGACCTGGATGAGATTGGAGACTATTTTTCCAAGTGAAGTAACTCAGGAATGGAAAACCAAACATCGTATGCTCTCATTGATATGTGGAAGTTAAGTTATGAGGATGCAAAGATGTAAGAATAATACAATGGACTTTGGAGACTTGGAGGGAAGAGTGGGAGTGGGGCAAGGGATAAAAGACTACAAATATGGTGCAGTGTATACTGCTTGGGTGATGGGTGCACCAAAATCTCACAAATCACCTCTAAAGAACTTACTCATGCGACCAAATACCACCAGTACCCCAATACCTTATGGAAAAATTAAAAATAAATAAAAAGAAGTGATGAACAACTGTGTTGAATACTTCCCCATTGTGACTTTGACAAATGTAATTTTAGTGGAATGGGGAAAACCACGCCTAATTACATTCAAGAAAGAATAAAAAGAGGGAAATAAGCATAGCAAAGTTTTGAGAGTTTAGATATGAAGGGGCACAGTTTAGAGAAATGGGGCGATAGTTGGAGGAGGGTATGGGGTTAAAGGAGAGCTTTTCTTTTAAGATAGAGGATCATATATATGAGCTTGATTAAGGAACTTTATGTGATCTAATTTTAGCTAAATTAATCCTCAAAACTGACAAGTGATTTAAAGAGGTTCTTGTTGACAATGAATCCTAGATTAAAAACAATGCCAAAATACAACACCAGT
The DNA here is from genome assembly GCF_002776525.5 of Piliocolobus tephrosceles. NCBI lineage: Eukaryota > Metazoa > Chordata > Mammalia > Primates > Cercopithecidae > Piliocolobus > Piliocolobus tephrosceles. The sequence continues at coordinate 89,670,263 of NC_045436.1, forward strand.
GAAAAACAAAAAATGTCAGTCTACACTTCCGGCATCAGTAGAAGCTGTTCATTAGCCACATTATGAGAAGAAAAACAATGAAAAGCTAATCAGATATTACAAGAAGTCAGCTCTTTCTCTCCATCAGCAGTACTAAAAAGATTACTTGAAATACAGACTTACATCTAATACATTAACGATGAACCCCCCCATGTATTTCCTGTGCATGTTGCTCTTTCTCAAGTATCTTTTGTCAGGCCTCTGAGCCCAAGCTAAGCCATCATATCCCCTGTGACCTGCACATATACATCCAGATGGCCTGAAGCAACTGAAGAACCACAAAATATGACATTCCACCATTGTGATCTGTTCCTGCCCCACCCTAACTGATCAATTGACCTTATGACAATACACCCTCTCCACCCTTGCGATAATGTAGTTTGTGATATTCCCTTGCCCTTAAGAAAGTACTTTTAATATTCTCCCCGCCCTTGAGAATGTACTTTGTGAGATCCACCCCTTGCCCACAAACTGTTCCTAACTTCACCACCTATTCCAAACTTATAAGAACTAATGATAATCTCACCACCCTTTGCTGACTCTGTTTTCAGACTCAGCCCACCTGCACCCAGGTGATTAAAAAGCTTTATTGCTCACACAAAGCCTGTTTGGTGGTCTCTTCACATGGACACATGTGACATCTTTCCCAGTCAATATGCTATTAATATCAAGTGAAAAAATTTAAAAATAATGAAGTGTGATTAATGGCATTATTCCATGAAAGAGTAGTAGTCAAAATTATTATTAAAATATTATTTTTGTGTTGAAAATTTTATTTGTTTTAAGGTACATTTCTTTGTACAGCACTTATTATTTATACATAAATACATTCATATATATTAGGAGCACATATTCAGAAATTTATTTATTTATATTTTTCTCCCCACCCACCCTTTTTTGCTTTCCACCCACCCCCTCAACATTTTTTTTTAACAATTATTAATCAGCCTGGTCATCTACAAAACATGATTCCATCTCCTCTAGCTGCTGTTGCTTCTCTGTGTATATGGGTGATATGGTTAGGCTTTGTGTCCCCACCCAAATCTCATCTTGAATTATAATCTCCATAATTCTGTGTCAAGGGAGAGACCAAGTGGAGGTAATTAAATCATGGGGGCGGTTTCACCTATGTGGTTCTCATAATAGTGAGTGAGTTCTTACAAGACCTGATGGTTTCATAAGGGGCTCTTCCTCCTTCACTCAATAATTCTTCCTGCCACTTGGTGAGAAGGTGCCTTGCTTCCTCTTTGTCTTCCATCATGATTGTAAGTTTCCTGAGGCCTCCCCAGCCATGCTGAACTGTGAGTCAATTAAACCTCTTTCCTTTATAAATTACCTAGTCTTGGGCAGTTCTTTATAGCAGTATGAAAATGGACTAATACAATGAGCTTTTAAAAAATTCTTTTTTAAACAAAACCAAACAAAACAAAGTCTAGGTCTATGAGCGAGTACAGTGACGCAATCTCAGCTCACTGCAACTTGCGTCTCCAGGGTTCAAGCAATTCTTCTGCCTCAACCTCCTGTGTAGCTGGGATTACAAGTGCCTGCCACCATGCCTGGATAATTTTGTGTTTTTAGTAGAGATGCTGTTTCACAATAATGGCCAGGCTGGTCTCGAACTCCTGACCTCCAGCAATCCACTGACCTCAGCCTCCCAAAATGCTGGGATTACAGGTATAAGCCACCACATCCAGCCTAAAAATTATTTCTTTGGTATCTGCAGTGACATAGCAATTCTTTTTATGTAAACTTTATCTTTTTTTTCTCTAGGCAGGAGACCAGTGAAACAATTTTAGATGGTCGTTCACTAGAAAACAAACAAGAAATAAAACAACCTCCTTTTTCTAGACCTTATCAACCCTGTATATAGCTATATACCTTATCCTCAAGTTTCTTCATTGACCTCTTTTGTTTGTCTTTTCCATATTTAATCTATAAACAAAGAAAAAAAGATGATCAATTATTAAAGCAAGGAAAAGTCCACCCCTTTCCCTTTTTTCTGGGTACTATTGGAATGTTCCCCTTCTATTGCTAATTAGCTGTGTGATCTTGGATAAGTGACTTTATTTTTCTGATCCTGTTCCTCTTCTATAAAATGTGGAAAATAAAAATAATGTTCACACAAAGATATTGTGAGGATCAGATGAAAAATACATGGGAAACCCAAATAAACATTTAAGATCCTGTATAAATGTGAATAGGATGATGATTTTGGTAGATTGCCTATAGCACCCCCTTGTTCTATCCTCATTTCATCCTACTTCTTTACTGTATGGTTTACAGGGCACAGGGTGTATTTCCCTGTTCTTTGAAAGATGCTTGGAAAGTACTTGTGCAACTGGGTTTGTCCTTGTGTTTCTCTGAATAGCTAGAAGAAAAGCATGACCAGGCTAGCACAGGCATAAAAAGAAGAACCAGCCTTGCTGAGCCCAGTATAGGCCAGCTGACTCCCCACTGACCTACAGACTTGTATACCTAATAAAGTTGTATACCACTGAGATTATGTAGTGCTTTTATTATTATGGCATTGACTGGTACAATGATGATTTCCCTGGAAAACACTGAGAAAAAAACTGGAAACTTTCAAAAACAGTCAACAATGTAACCACTGTCCTTCTTCCAGAAGTGAGTAAGCAACTTGGATCCCAAGAGTTAACAACCATATCAGAAACCTTTCCATTGAAAGAGTTTTAGGTCCCCTATGGTCTTATTTATCCCGATTATGGTCTTTACTAGCAATTTTTCCTCCACTTTTTTCTCTCCTTGGAGCTGCCCATTTTGCACTGTACCTGGGAGCAGCCCTGCTTTTGACATAAAGTGATGCCACAGATACCCCACAAACTCCTTAATCAGCAACCATTCTATTCAGATTAAAAAGTAGTTAGTGAGAGAATGTTTCTCTGGTAATACCTAACAATAAATTGTTCCAATTCACATAAGAAATTTTGATAAGGTCTTTTGTTGTTTTTATTGTTTTAAAGATAAATATTCGTCTTTTTTCCAGAATCAGAATGTTGTTAGGAATTGTGAGAAGATGACTGTATGCTGTGGTCAGGTAGGATGGATTCTTGTGTGCTAATTTTCAGTCTCTCTAAAAACATGGAAATATTGTTTTGGGGTCAACTCCATTATTTTTGTCTCAGAGATTAAAAAGAAAATCACTTGTCCAGTTTTCTGGTCTTTTTTTTGTTTGTTTTTTTGTTTTTTTGTTTTTTTCATAATGAATGTAAGATGGCTAATAGATTTTTTTGAATAGGAAACATAGAGAATTGTTCAAACAGGTTCAAAAATGTGCCTGTAAAAATTACGTTTCCTTCCTTTCCTTATCCTCTCAATCCACTCAGGCCCCACGTCAGAGGCAACCACTTAACAGCTCTTTGTCTTTCCAGAGATCATGGATGTATACATGAGCCCATGTTACTCTCCAATCTGCACCCCAACATCAGTGCATTTGTAACTAGTGACCCTATAATCAGCCCCCAAAGGGCAGTTAGATAGTTTCTAATGTTTTATTATTATAAATAATGCTATGATTAATCTCCTTATATAATACATATCATTTCTTACATATGCTAAGTATATCTGCCAGATACTTCCCTGGAAGTGATATTGCTGAATCAAAGGAATAAGTACTTTTAATATCCTGAAAGATATTGACTAATTTTGCTCTACAGAGGTTGTTTTAAATTGCATTCCCATCATCAATATATGAGAATATCTAGTTTCCATACTCTTGACTACAGAGTATATATTATTAAACTTTTTAATCTTTGCCAATTTGATATGTAAAAATGTTACCAGAGCACACTTTTACTTGCATTTTTTTCCTATGAGTGAAGTTAAGTATCTTCAGTATGCTCAAATTTTAAGAGAGATTTTTACTTCCTTCTTTACATCCTAACCATATCTTTCAGTGATATAGATTTTTTCTTATGTTTTTGTAGTAACTCTTTATATATTAAATAAACCAGCAATTTATCTGGAATACGAATTGCAAAAATTGTTTGTCTACTGACAAACGGCAAGTTTAGTGTATTTGTCCCACAAGACAGACACTTTTAAAACAGCCCCATACCAGAAAATTATTTTTAGTAAAAATCATGAGATGAAAGGAATAACGAATTATGAAGAAAATGCAAACAGTGAACATTTTAAAATGGAAATTCAGATATATAATCAAATCTGTAAAAAATTTAAAAAGTAAATTTAAAATACATATTACAGTACGAACAGCATCCAACAAGGCAAAATTCATATTTGACATTTAATACAAAACAGTAGGCATCTGAGAAGTCATAAAATTTGACCCATGATGAGAAGAAAAAACAGGCAATTGAAACTTACCCAGAATTCTAAAACAGATGTTAGCATTAGCAGGCAAGGAGATTTAAAACGTTATTATAACTGTATTCCACATGTTCAAAATTAGAGACATGGATGATATGAAAAAGATCTAAATTGAACTTCTAGGGCTAAAAACTACAATACACTTGATGGAACCAAAACCAAATCAGATATGCAGAAGAAAAGACTGGGAAACTTAAAGATATATCAATGGAAACTATCTATAATATAATTTTTAAAAATAAAAAAATTAAAGAATAGAGTGTAAATAAACTGTGGGGCAACTTCAAGCAGCCTAGTACATCTATAATTGGAGCCTCCAAAAAAGAGGACAAAATGAAGGAACAAAAAACATATTTGAAGAAATAATGGCTGAAATGTATCCAAATTTGAGAACAAATGGGGAATGAACCCCAAGCAGGAGAATCATGAAGGAAACTCCACCAAACCACGTCACACTCAAATTACTTGGAAACCAATAACTAAGAGAAAATCTTCAAAAGAGTCAAAGAAAAAAGACACGCTATGTAGAGAAACTAAGATAAGTATGACATTTCTCATCAATAATGCAAATGCGAAGACAACGCAGCAACATTTTAAAAGTACTGAAAGAGAAAATTCACAATCTATAATTCTATACCCAGCAAAAATATCATTCAAAAATTTAGGCGAAAGAACAACCTTTTAAGACACACCAAAGCTGAAGGAATTAGTCAGCAGCATACCTGCACCACAAGAAAAAGCAGAAGGAAAATTATCACAGAGGGAAATCTGGATCTACACAAATAAATTAAGAATACTGGAAATCTTTGGGAGTTTTTGATTTGGTAGGAAGATAGTCTTTATCTCTGCTTTGCAATTTTTCTTGTGGTATCTTTGACTTTGCTATTATGGTAATTTATTGGCCTCACAGAATGCATAGGAAGTGTTCCCTCCTCTTCACCTTTTGAAAGTGTTTGAGAAAAATTAGTGTTAATTCTCTTTATATGTTTGGTAGAATTCACTAGTAAAGCCATCTGGTTACAGATATTTCTTTTTTGGGAAATTTTTAAATTACTGATTTATACCTTTACTTGCTATAGGTCTGTTCAGATTGTCTGTTTCTTCTTGAATTAGTTTTGGTGACTTGTGTGTTTCTAGGAATTTATTAATTTATCTAGGTTATCTAATTTGCTGGCATATAATTGCTCATAGCGTTCTCTTATCATTCTTTTCATTTCTGTAAGATCAGTAGTAATATCTCCAATTTCACTTCTGATTTTAGTTATTTGTATCTTCTCTCTTTTTTCTTTCTCAGTTTAGCTAAAGTCTGACAATTTTGTGGCTATGTCCAAAGAACCAACTTGTGATTCCATTGATTCTATTGTCTTACTATATTTTTTTTGTCTCTACTCTAATCTTTATTATTTTATTTCTTCTTCTAGCTTGGGTTTAGTTTGCTCTTCCCTTTTCTAAAGATGTTCTTCTTAAGTTGTAAAGTTAGGTTATCAATTTGAGATCTTTACTCTTTTTTAAAACATTTAAGTTCAGGGTTTGTTTTATAGGTAAACTTCTGCAGGTTTGTTATATAGGTAAGCCTGTGTTGTGGGGGTTTGTTGTACAGATTATTTTATCATCCAGGTATTAAGCCTAGTACTCATTAGTTATTTTTCCTGATGTTCTTCCTTCTCCCAGCCTCCATCTTCTAATAGGCCCAGTGTGTCTTATAGGCCCCTCTATGTGTCTATGTGTTCTCATAATTTAGCTTCCACTTATAAATGAGAACACGTGGTATTTGGTTTTCTGTTTCTGCATTTGTTTCCTGAGGAAGTGGCCTCAGACTCCATCCATGTTCTTGCAAAAGACATGATCTTGTTCTCTTTTATGGCTGAATAGTATTCCATGGTGTATATGTACCACATTTTCTTTATCCAGTCTACCACTGATGGGCATTTAAGGTGATTCCATGTCTTTGCTATTGTGAATAGTGCTGCAATGAACATATGTGTGCATGTATTTTTATGATAGAACAATTTATACTCCTTTAGGTATATACCCAATAATGGGATTGCTGGGTTGAATGGAATTTAGGTCTTTGTGGAGTTGCCACACTGTGTTCCACAATGGTTGAGCTAATTTACACTACCACTAAATGTGCATAAGCATTCCTTTTTCTCCACAACCTCACCAGCATGTTATTTTTTTGGACTTTTTAATAGTGCCGTTCTGACTGCTGTGAGATGGTATTTCATTGTGGTTTTAATCTGCATTTCTCCAATGATCACTGATGTTGGGCTTTTTTTCATATGATTGTTGCTGCATATAAGTCTTCTTTTGAAAAGTGTCTGTTCATGTCCTTTGCCCACTTTTTAATGGGGTTGATTTTTCTTGTAAATTTGTTTAAGTTCCTTTTAGACACTAGATGTTAGACCTTTGTCATATGCATAGTTTGCAAACATTTTCTCCCATTCTGTAGCGTGTCTGTTCACTCTGTTGATAATTTATTTTGCTGTGCAGAAGCTCTTTAGTTTAATTAGATCCCATTTGTCAATTTTTGCTTTGTGGTAATTGCTTTTGGTGTCTTCATCATGAAATCTTTACTCATTCCTATGTCCAGAATAATATTGCCTAGGTTGTCTTCCAGGGTTTTAATAGTTTTGGGTTTTACATTTAATTCTTTAGTCTATCTTGAGTTAATTTTTGTATATGGTCTAAGGAAGGGGTCCAGTTTCAATTTTATGCCTATGGCTAGCCAGTTATCCCAGCACCATTTATTGAATAGGGAGTCCTTTCCCCATTGCTTCTTTTTGTCAGATTTGTAGAAGATCAGATAGTTGTAAGTGTGCAGCCTTATTTCTGGGTCCTCTATTCTTTTTTTAACGTAGGCATTTATTGCTATACATTTATCTTTGATAACTGCTTTTGCTGCCTGTCATATGTTTTGGTATGATGTGTTTTGTTTTCATTTATCTCTAAGTATTCACAATTTCCTTTGTGATTTCTTCTTTGACCATTAGTTGCTTAAGAATGTGTTGTTTAATTTCCACGTATTTGTAAATTTTCTAACTTTCTTTCTGTTATTGGTTTACAGCCTTATTTCACTGTGGTTAGAGAAGCTACTCTGTATAATTTCAACATTTTAAAAATTTATTAAGACTCATTTTGTGACAAGTCTTATACGGTCTATCTTAGAAACTGTTCCATGTGCACTTGAGAAAAATGTATATTCTGCTATTATTGAGTGCAGAATTCTAAATATGTCTAGTTATTAGATCTACTGGGCTTATAGTGCTGTTCAAGTTCTCTATTCCTTATTGACTTTCTATTCATTATAGAAAGTGGAGTACTGAAGCTTCCAACTATTATTATATAATTGTCTATTTCTGGTCAGGCACAGTGGCTCACACCTGTAATCCCAGCACTTTGGGAGGCCAAGGGTGGATCACCTGAGGTCAGGAGTTCAAGACCAGCCTGGGCAACATGGTGAAACCCTGTCTCTACTAAAAATACAAAAATTAGCCAGGTGTGGTAGTGTACGCCTGTAATCTCAACTATTTGGGAGGTGAGGCATAAGAATCACTTGAACCAGTTGCAGTGAGCCGAGATCATGCCACTGCATTCCAGCCTGGATGACTACATCTCAAAAACAAAAACAAAAACAAAGCACAAAAACAAGAATTGTCTATTTCTCTTTTATTCAGTCACTCTTCATTCATATCTCTTGGGGCTCTATTGTTTAGTGTATAATATTCATAATTGTTATATATTCCTGAAGAATTGACCCTTTCATTAATATATCATGTAATGTATCTCTTGTAACAGTTTTTTACTTAAGATCTATTTTGTCTGGTATTAGTATACACACTGTAGCTCTTTTTTGGTTGTTATTTATACTTTTCCATCCTTTATTTCTTTGGACCTACAGGGAGCCTCTTTAGACAGCATATAGTTGGATAATAATTTTTAAAAAATTGATTTTGCCAATCTCTGCCTTTTGATATTAGAATTTAATCCACTTCCATTAAAGTAATTGTTGATAAGAAAGGACTTACTCTTCTATTTGCTATTTGTTTATTATATGTCTTATACCTTTTTTGTTTCTCATTTTCTCCATTACTGCCCTTTTTGTGTTTAGTTGATTTTTTCATAGTCAATTATTTTGGTTCCCTTTTTATTTCCTTCTGTATATATTTTTTAGATACTTTCTTTTTGGCTACTATGGAGATTACAATTAATAGTGATTACATTTATAGTAATCTAGTTTTAATTGATAATAACTTGGTTTTGAGAGCATACAAAACTCTGTTCCTATACTGCTCCATCTGCTCCTTTATGTTGTTATTGTCATATGTTACATCTTTATATATTGTGCACTGTTAACAGAATTATAATCGTTTTATATAGTTGTCTTTTAACTCATGTGGGAAAGGAAAAGAAGGAATACAAACCAAAATAATATAATACTGGCTTTTATATTTACCTATATAGTTACTTTCACTGGAGTTATTTCTTCATATTACTTCAAGTAACTGCCAAATGTCCTTTCACTTCAGTATGTAGGGTTCTCGACTTGTACTGTATTTCTTTATTTTAACTTAATTTTATTTCAGAGACGATCTCACTCTGTTACCTAGGTTTGAATGGAGTGGTGTAGTCAGAGCTCACTGCAGCTTTGAACTCCTGAGCTCAAATGATTCTCTCACCTCAGCCTCCCAAGTAGCTGAGACTACAGATACATGCCACCACACCTTGCTAACTTTATTTTTTATAGAGATGGGCTCTTGCTGTGTTTTCCAGGCTAGTCTTGAACTCCTGGGCTTAAGCAGTCCTCCTGCCTCATTCCCCTAAAGTGCTGGGATTATAGGCAATGAGTCACCGCATCCAGCCACTTGTAGTGCATTTCTTGTAGGACAGGTCTATTAGTAGCTAACTCCCTCAGCCTCTATTTATCTGTGAATTTCTTCATTTCTCCTTCATTTGTGAAGGATAGTTCTGCCAGATACAGAATTCTTGGTTGACAGTTTTTTACTTTCAACAAACAAAATTTTCATCTGGCCTCCATGGTTTCTGATGAGAAAGCTGCTGCTAATCTTACGGAATCTTATGACTATGTTGTTTTCAAGACTTTCTTCATCCTTGGTTTTGACAATTTGATTATAATGTGTCTTGGTTTGGACCTTTTTGTGTTTATCCTTCTTGGATTGCATTGAGCTTTTTGAATGTGGACAGTCATGCATTTGATCAAATGTGGAAAGTTTTCAGCCATTATTCCTTCATATATTCTCTCTTACTTTCTTATTTCTCCTTCTGGGATTCCCATTATATATATTTTGGTATGCTAGATGGTGTTGCACAAGTCTCATAGGCTCTGTTCATTCTTTGTCATCCTTTTTTCTTTCTGCTCCTCATACTGGATAATTAATTAAATGGACTGATCATCAAGTTTGTTGACTATTTCTTCTGCCTGTTCAAATCTTCTACTGAAACCTATTAGAAAATTTTTCATGTTTGTTATTGTGCTTTTCAACTCCAGAAGTTTTGTCTAGTTTCTTTTTAAAATTTCTATTTGTTGGCGAGTCACAGTGGCTCATGCCTGTAATCCCAGCACTTTGGGAGGGTGAGGTGGGTGGATCACTTGAGGTCAGGAGTTCAAAACCAGACTGGCCAACATGGTGAAACCCCATCTCCACTAAAAATACAAAAATTAGCTGGGCGTGGTGGTGGGCACCTGTAATTCCAGCTATTCGGGGGGCTGAGGCACGAGAATTACTTGAACCTGGGAGGTAGAGGTTGCAGTGAGCCAAGACTGTGCCACTGTACTCCAGCTTGGGTGACAGAGCAAGACTCTGTCTCCAAAAAAATTCTATTTATTTATTAATATTCTATATTTGTTTATACATTATTATCAGGGTTTCTGGTAGCTCTGAGCACATTTAAGACAGTTGAAAAGTGTGACACTGGCAAGATGGTGGAACAAAATGTCCCAGCACTTGTCTTCCCACAGAAACACCAATGTAACAACCATCTATGAATAAAAATACCTTTATGAGAGCTCCAGGATCAAGGTGAGAGGTTATAGCATGCAAGTAGAACAAAGATATGAGAAAATATTGAAAGGGTAAGAAAACAAGTTTCACTTTATAGAGTCACCCTTTACCCTACACAGCAACACAAAGAAAGAGATTCCTTTGGATCATGAGCTCTCTTGTGGAGAAAAAAGAGAGCAACCCTGCCCCTGGACACTGGCATCAAGACTGTCCACCCACGCAGTGACAGTGGCACCAGGCCCACTGGTAGACCTAGGCACCACGCTCACCCACACATGGTCTCAAGCTATTTACACGGGCCCCACCAGCTGGACCACCCAGAATCTCTGGCTAACTGATTTGTGAAAAGCTTTTGCTGCAAAAGTCAGTCTGTAAAGACTGAAAGAGGTGGCTGCTTCTTCAAACATCCAGACACTAATACAAGCTACAAGGATTATGAAGAAAAAAGACACCATCCAAGGAGCAAATAAAGCTCCAATAAGTGACTCAAAAGGATTGGTGACCTACAAATTGCCTGACAAATAATTCAAAGTAACATCTTAAAGAAGCTCAAAGAGCTATAAAAGAAAACAGATAAACAACTACACAAAATTAGGGGAAAATAATTCATGAGAAAAATGAGATATTCGACAAACAGAAACCATAAAAAAGAACCAAAGAGAAATTTTGGAGGCAAAAAGAATACAACAATGGAACTGAAAAATTCAATAGAGAGCTCGAACACCATACTTAGTCAAACAGAAGAGAGAATCAGTGAACTCAAAGACAGGTTATTTGAAATTATACGGTCAGAGGAACAAAAATGAAAAAATGAATTAAAAAGTATAAAGAAAGACTACAGGACTCATGGGACACCATCAAGCAAACCAATGTATGCATTATGTTATTTACAGAAGACGAAGAGAAAGGGAAAAGGAAAGAAAGCTTATTTAAATTAACAATGCCTGAAAACATCTCAAATCTAGGGAAGTAAATGGACATCTGGAGTCATGAGCCCCAAAAGGATCACAAAGATATCGAACCTAAAAAGGTCTAGACTGAGACACGTTATAATCAAATTGTCAAATGTCAAAGACAAAAAGACAATTTTGAAAGAAAGAGAAAAGCAACTTGTCATATACAAAAAAAAAAAAAAAAAAAAAAAAAAAAACCCTATAAAACTATCAGTGGATTTGTTCTTCAAATTTCTTCTTCTTTAGAAACCTTGCAGGCCAGGAAAGAGTGGGATGATATATTCAAAGTGTTGAAAGGAAGAAATAAAAAACCCCCACACCACTGCCAACCAAGAATGTTACACCCAGAAAAGCTACCCTCTAAAAATGAAAGAGAGATAAAGACTTTCCCCAATAAACCAAAACAGGAAATATATCGTCTGCCTCATAAGAAATGATAAAAGGTTTTATTCAAGTAGAAATGAAAAGATGACAAACAGCAACATTAAAGCTGCAGGATACAAAATTAACATACAAAAATCATGGTGTTTCTATACACCAATAATGAACTGTCCTAGAAAGAAATTAAGAAAACCATCTTAGGCCAGGTACGGCAGCTCATGCCTATATCCCAGTGCTTTGAGAGGCCCCACGGTGGGAGGATCCTTTGAGGCTAGGAGTTCGAGACCAGTCTGGGTAACATAGCAAGGTCCCATTGCTACAAAAAATAAAATTAGTTGGCATGGTAGTGCGCACCTTTTGTCACAGTTACTTGGGAGGCTGGGGTAGGAAGGTCGCTTGAGCACAGGAGGCCAAGCCTGCAGTGGGCTATAATTTGCCATTGCATTCCCACCTGGGCAACAGTGCAAAACCCTGTCTTTAACAAAACAAAACAATCTAATTTACAATAGCAGTTAAAAGAATAAAGTACTTAGAAATAAATTTAACCAACGAGGTGAAAAACTGGTACCCTGAAGACTGTAAAACACTGATGAGGAAATGAAAGTAGACACAAAGAAATGGCAACACAACTCACATTCCTTCACTGAAAAAATTAATATTGTTAAAATGTTTATACTATCACAAATAATCTACAGATTCAATACAATCTCTATCAAAATTGCAAAGGCATTTTTTTACAGAAATAGAAAAAATAATTCTAAAATTTATATGGAATTTCAAAAGACACTGAATAGCCAAAACAACTTTTTGAGCAAGAAGAACAAAGCCAGAGGCATCAAACTTCCTGACTTTAAAAAATATCACAAAGCTGCAGTAATCAAAACAATATGGTACTCTCATAAAAACAGACATATAGATTCATGGAACAAAGTAGAAAGTTCAGAGATAAACCCATGCATGGATAGTCAACTGCTCTTCAACAAGGAAGCCAACAATGTACAATGGGTGAAGGATAGTCTTTTCAATAAGTGGTAATGGGAAAACTGGAAATCCACATGCAAAAAATGAAATTGGACCCCTATATTATCCCATACACAAAAACCAACTCAAAATGGACTAAAGACTTACACATACACCTGAAATCATAAAACTTTTAGAATAAAACATAAGGGATAAGCTTCTTGACATTAGTCTTGGCAATAATTTCTTGACTATGATGACAAAAGCACAGGCAACAAATGCAAAAATAGACAAGCGGGACTACATCAAGCTAAAAACCTTCTGCACAGCAAAGGTTACAGTTAACAAAATGAAAAGACAACATATAGAATGGAAGAAAATATTTGCAAACTATACATCTGATAAGAGGTTAATATCTATTAAAATACATAGGGAATTCCTACAACAAAAAACCAAATAGTCTACTTTAAAAAGTGGGCAAAGGAGCTGAATAGACATTTCTTCAAATAAGATATGTAAATGGTCAATAGGTACTTCAAAAGGTGTTTAATATCACTAACCCCATTAGGGAAACGAAAATCAAAATCACACACCAGTTAGGATGGTTATTGTCAAAATAGCCAAAGGTAACAAATGTAGCTGAGATATGGAGAAAGGGAAATTCTTCTACAGTTGTGGAAGAACTGATAAAGAAAATGTGGTATATACATGCAATGAAACATTATTTGGCCTTAAAAAAGAAGGAAACCCTGTCATTTGTGACAATATGGATAACCTAGAGGACATTAATTTAAGTGAAACAAGGCAGGGACAGGAGGATAGATACCACATAATACCACTTACATTAGGAATCTAAGATAGTCAAACTTATGGAACCAGAGAGTGGGATGGTGGTTGCCAAGGACTGGGTGAGAGGGAAACAGGGAAGTACTAGTCAAAGGTATAAATTTTCAGTTATGCAAGATGTATAATTCTTAGAGATCTACACTACAGAATAGTGCCTATTGTTCATAATACTGTATTGTATACTTAAAAATTTACTAAGAGCACAATTTATTTTATGTTAAGAGTTGTTATATGTACACAAAAAATAATAAGTAAAGAGGGTGAGAGGAAACTTTTGGAAGTGGTGAATATGTTTATGGCATATGTTGTGATATTTTCACAGACATATATTAATCTCCAAACTCAAACTCATCAAGTTATGTACACTAAATATGTATAGATTATTATATGTCAATCATAACTCAGTAAAGTGTTTTTCTTTTTTTAAAGACCATTAAGTCTTTGTTTAGCGAGTACAAAGTTTGTGCTTCTTCTGGAACAGATTATGTTCATTTCTTCTGTAAATGGGCCATACTTTCTCATATCTTTGCATGCGTCATAATTTTTAGTTGGAAACTGGACATTTTGACTCTTACAGTAACTCTTGAAATCAGACTCTTCCTTCTACTTGGGGTTTGTCTTGGTTGCTTGGTGTTTGATGACTTTTAAACTATTTTTGGTAAGTCTATTCTTTATCACATGTGGTCTTTAAAGTCTGTTCCTTTGACTTATATTCGGTTAGTATTTAGACAGAGATTTCCTTCAATGCAATAGGAGAGAGAGAGAGAGAGAGAGAGAGAGAGAGAAGAAAAAGAAACCCAGAAAAACAAATCAAAATCTCAAAATCTCTCCCAGTCTTTGCAGATTGTTTCTGTCCTGGCACTTTTCCAGGCCATGTGCAACTCTACATTAGCTTTCACTTCACACTTGGACTGAACCTAGACATCCACCAGAGGTGCAGGCTCAGAGTCTTCTGAGGTTTTTCTGAGCATGTATCCTGCCCTGAGCATGTATGTGGCTTCCTAAACTCCCCCAATACACACAAGCACTTTTGAATGCCCTAATTTTCCATAAGACCTTAGTTTTCCCCCATGCTTTGGTGCTCTGTTATGTACCTCCACTGTAATCCTTTGCCCTAGACAGCTGAGATTGCTCATTAATCTTACAGTGCCTGTGCTTTGCAATACTAATGCTTTTCTACTCTGAGTTCTGAGATAGGTGAAACCAAGACAAGTGCCTGGGGTCTGTCCTTCAGGTAGGCTTTAGGATAGAAAAGACAAACACATTATTTTTGAATAAGGTCTTCTGTGTTCTTTCTAGTGCTAGGGAATAGGGTCCCTCCCTGAGTGAGAAACGTAGATAGCTATCCTTCAAGACCACTGTCAAATCAGGGAATGTATGGGGTAAGGGCACAAAAGACATATGCACAAAATGCCACAAAACTTTCCTACCATTTTTAGTTGCCTGTTCCTTCATTCAACATTTGCTTAGGTGCTATAAAACTTTGACTGTTTTCCACAGTTCTAAATAAAGTTGGTTCTGACAGCTTCTCTTTGGTTTTTGTGGAAGTGGATTTTTGGTTTTTGGTTTTGGTGGATCTGCCTACTCTGCCATTTCCACTGCCATCACTTGTACTGCACACCCTCCTGTGTGCCACCCTTCGTTTCCAGGATGTTGTCATTCTGCTTAACATTATCCCAGTTCTTTCTCTCTAAAATTCCACCCATATACACCTGAGATTTTATTAAATTTTAGAGTAAAATAAAATTTAGGGTATCAGTTGGTGATTATGTCACAGGACAATTATAGTAAGTAATCATGTCGACTGAAACATTTGGCTTCTGTTTTTTCTTTTTCTTTTTTTTTTTTTTTTTGACAGGATCTTGCTGTGTCACCCAGGCTGGAATATGGTGGCATGATCATAGCTCCCTGCAGCCTCAAACTCCTGAGCTCAAGCAATCCTCTTCCCTCAGCCTCCCAAAGTACTGGGATTACATGTGTGAAACCCCTCACCCAGCCAGTTTCCTTGTTGTTGAACATCCTTTGGTTATTCCTACCATCATAAGGCCCTATTCCTACCACCAGCAGCCACTCCCACTGTGCTATGGGTTTCTTTTTCATCTTTTCTGAATCCTCTAGTTTCCTTGTCTGAGTAGGTTCAGTAAAACTGCTTTTCTTCTTTCACTATTCAGAGCAACTTAATTCTATCTCATTGCCATCTATACTGTCATTGACATCATCCACCTTAGCATCAGTACATCAAGATGTTCTGATTAAAAAATACTACTAATAAGGAAGGGGATACTTTTTATCCCTTAGGCAGAAACCTACCCTCAGCTCTTAAAAATGTATCCCAGCTGCACATACTTCATTTCATTTTGAAAACTTAGATTTGTTTTAAAACTATATGAATACTAATTATATTGTCTTTAAGAGTAACCACTTAAAAATGGTTACTTCTCAGCAAATAGAATTTAAAAACTCCACTTTCTTTCATAAACAAATATTTAAAGAAGCTCTGAAATTTTCATGAACTTGAGATTAACCCTTCTTAAAATGCTGCTTCTTAAAGCACTGAAGGCAACTTTGTTTTTGGAAGACTGTTCAATAAAAGAAAGAGGCTCTCTTCAGGACTAGAAAAGGGAGCTGGAATAATTCTTATTCTCAAAAAAGTAAGTTTTCTAATTATAAAGTAATACACCTTTGTTTTAAATAAAAAAAGAATAAAAAAGTTTGAATTCTGAAATTCAGAAATGTATAAAACAGAAAATAGAATCACCAGTAATCTTATTAGCCAATGACAGCAACTATTAACTATTTAATACATATACTGTAAGATCTTTTAGTCATATATATAAATAGGTATAAGTATGCATTTATGTGTGTGTGTGTGTGTGTGTGTGTTTTTCTTCAATAAAAATAAAATTGTAGTAAGGACTTTTTATTTAGATAAATTGTCATTTCAATGGCTACATAATAGTTCAATTTTGAATATACAATAATCTAACCAGTGTCTTATTAATAAGCATTAGTTATTTCCATTTATTCTCTATTATAAACATTGCAGTGATGATAGCAACTATTTTAGAAGTTACAAGAATCTTAGAGTGTGTTTTCTTAAGTAGTTTTCTTTAAATATTTTCTTCTACAAGCTGGCACTAAGACAAGATAGTTTTGGATTGCCACCAAAGTTGGCAATCATCAGTAAGTATCTAAAATGTTTTAAACATTTTTCACCTTAATAGATGACACTCTAACTTCAGTACAATATGTCATTTCAGTTTCGAGTTCCTTTGTAGCCCACAAACCCTTCATTCTGATCAAATGAATTCATTTATTTGGAGGGGCCTTGTGCATTGCTGCCTTCCTATGGTAGTACTTGCTGCTTTTCCTGGCTAAAAAAGCTGGAAATCACTCCTCTTTCTCACCACTGATCACATGTAATACAGAATTAAAGGTTCAGCTCAAATCCTACTTGATCCATAATCTCTTCATGACCTCTCAGCATGAAGCGATTTGTCCTCTCATTAAAATCCTTTCCACATATTTGTAACACTTTTGACAATTAAATGTATACTGTCTTGTAACTTGTACTTTCGTGTTTTCAGATGTTTCAAGTTTGCTTATTATTTCCCCTTTCTATAGCTATAGAGTGTACTAAGAGGTTATTGAAGGAAGAGATCAGTCTCACTGTCTTTCTAGTACTGTACCTTATACACAGGAGGAACCTGGTAAATATTTTTTTATTTACTACAATTACAATAAATCAGTCTTGTATTAGTAAAACTCTTGTTCAGTGCAATGCCTCTGCATATATAAGCACATAAAAAGAGCTTTTTAAAAAAAAACTATTTTATCAAGATATTAACATAAAACATTTGTTGCTGACTATAGAGTGGCATTGTTGGTAACTGAACTATGTAATATTTAAGTCAAAATTATAAATTTAAGATTATTTTCTATATTTTTACAACCTTTAAACTATCAATTAAAATTGTTTGCATAAAGATTGAATTGCTTACCTTGCAAAAACTTAAGTGAAAGCACAGAAATAACAGAAAAACATGAAGAAGCTTCATGTTGGAGGTGTTCGGGGTCTTTGTCTCTGCTGAGAACTCTTTTACACCCCAGGTATTATTTTGAAATTTAATTTTTAACCTCTGAAAAAATATTTCAAAAGAACAAGCCTCCTAAAGAACTCTGTACTTTTGAACTCTGAAAGAATTTGGCTGAAATCCAGAGAGATTTACCGTAACTGAAACCAAAAAATGGCCTTCCCAGTAAAGAGCAGAGGGAGGTAACCAATAGGAACTTGTTTCCACTAGAAGAGACTGATTTCCTCCCACCCTGTTAATGAGCAATGACTCAATTATGTATTCCAGGGAAGACAGAAATTATATTGGAAGCAATTTTTTTTTGTTTGTAAAATAAAAATAAAATTTTTTAAACTTAAGGTTGAAGACTAGGAGACAGTAAAAATGAAAGCAGACCATAGCAAAGGCTGCAAAATACATTTAAAACTCTAGAAACCAGCTTCTTTACCATGTATCTGTTGTGCTGTGATCAAATTTTATTTTTGGAGTACAAGAAGTTTTAAAAACAGGTATTCTTGTGCCAGTACCAACTATCATGCAGGATTTATCTATTTATGAAATAAATCTGTGATAGCAGAAATGCTGACACAATTGGGTTCACCAGAAGCAGACTTGAGACAGTGAGTATGGGGTACAAGTGTTTGTTAGGGATCGATACCCATACAAGGAAGGGAGGGGAAGCAGGGGTGAGCAGAGGGAGAAGTTGAACTGAAGTGAGTGTGACTTGTCACAGGGCCCCTGATTTCAGTATAAATGGCTGGGCCATTATATTCTGCCTTGCTCGGTCCCCTACTATATATTGCCCAAGAAGGGCATATACTTAGGTGAGAGAGTTTTCTGTAGCTAAGGCAGACATGGTAGGATCTGACAATTATGTGCTATCAGGAGGAGGTATCTTCTGACTACATTCTTTACAGCCAGGTAGGAAGACCTTCCTTGACAGGGCTTCTGGGAAACTCACCTCTGTCTTTCAGGGTACATACTTGCACCTTTTAGATCTATGTTCCATATATACTCCAGGAGTGGCTCCTTAAAAATTTCATTGGGCCTCTATTCTTGAGGGAAAACTTAGAAGAGGAAGTGAATGGGAAAAACTACAGCT
Source organism: Piliocolobus tephrosceles (assembly GCF_002776525.5). Lineage (NCBI taxonomy): Eukaryota > Metazoa > Chordata > Mammalia > Primates > Cercopithecidae > Piliocolobus > Piliocolobus tephrosceles. Next base: position 89,688,987 of record NC_045436.1, read on the forward strand.
CCCATCCTGGCAGTTGATCTTGGGGCTGTACCTGATACTCACCCTTGGCCCCCTTCCTATCCATTTTAGATTCCCTTTACCCTGACCTCCCACCTTTGCTGGTCTCCGTGACTTACTGGATGACATGACCCACAATGTCCTTCACGAGCGGTCTAAGCCCCTGGTTACCCTTTGTTTCTCAGGCAAACGTTGCCATTTGTATCCCTACTGTCACAAGAGGCAGGCTGGACATGGTGGCTCACTCCAATAATCCCAGCACTTTGGGAGGCCAAGGCAGGAGGATTGCTTGAGGCCAGGAGTTTGAGATGAGCCTGGGCAACACAGGGAGAGGTTGAGGCTGCAGTTAGCCATGATTGCACCACTGTACTCCAGCATGAGTGACAGAGAGCCTCTCTTAAAAAAGAAACAATAACAACAACAACAACAACAAAAGAGGTACCCCAGTAGGTTATGTGGGTTCTACACATCTTCCTCCCTGCCCACGTTATAGTAATAGCAGCCCTACCTCCTCGGAATGATCAGGGTCAATTACTCTTGTGGATTATGACTCTTTCTTTCTTGTTGGTCCCTAGACACAAAGAGCTCAGTGTACACCAGGCAACAGCTCTAGTTTATAATTCTATGGGATTCTTGCTTGCCCCTGGTGAAAGTATAGTCCTTTGGAGACCAAGACAATGAACCCTGCAGAGTCTACAATTGTGGAGACAAGATGCACAAAGTTCCCAATTGGTTAATGGGGGTGATGGTAAGTGTGGTCATTCTTGCCTTTATTCCTTGGTTCCCAGGCCCACGTATTCTTCCTATTGGGAATACAATGCTATATGAAAGTCTTTGATTGAATGTATATACTGCTTCCTGGAGGATAGCACCCCATTCTCACAAAGTTTTGCATTTAACTGGCACCTCAGCTCTGCCCTCAGCAGCCCATTCCAACATTCTGTAAGTCCACCAGCTTCTGAGTGGTGTGGTATGTGATATGACCAGGGGATTGCATGATCACAGGCCCACTCCTGGGCCTGCTTTGTTGTAAAGTGGGTAGCCTTGTCTGGCAGGATGTGATCTTTGGTAGATAATTAAGCACTCTATAATTCTTTGGATTATGGTGCTAACGGAGGCCCTGCAGGCAAGAAAGGCACGCTCATACCTCAAATATATGTCTACTCCTGTAAGAATAGACCACTGACCCTTCAAAGAGTGAAAGAATCAGATGTAGTTAACTTGCTACTAAGTGACTAGTTGGTCTCCCTGATGAATTGTGCCATCTTGTGGGGACAGTATTAGTGTCAGCTGCTGTCAGGTTGGGCATTTGTTAATCATGGGAGCTAGATAAGCCTTGGGGTCCATACTATTGGTGTCATGGGTAGCCTCTATCTCTGCTACCATGGGCACTTCATTCTTGTGCCCATCGTGACAGCACTGGGGTGACTGATGACTGAGACTCAGTCATTTTGGCTCAATAATTTTGTTGGGCCAAATTGGCTGAGCCATTTTGTTGGTTATTTAGTGCCTTTTCTCAGTAGATGCTTTCTGGTAGGCATTAACATGTGATACAAAGATTTTTATACTTCATGCCCACTTCTGTAGGTACATGTATCCATTCTAGATTCCCTTCACTCTGACCTCCCACCTCTGCTGATGTCAGTGATGTACCTGATGATATGACCCACAGTCTCTTTCAGGAGTGGTCTGAACCCTTGGTTACCATTCACTTCTCAGGGTAAAGTTACTGTTTGTATCCCAGAACTTTTTGCTCTTGATCTTTGAATATTTTTCATTTCAGGAACAAAAGATGATCAGGAAATCACTATTGCCTGTGATTCTATATAAAGTCTAGCCTCAGGCCACCTCCCTTTCCACACAAAGTGGATGACCAGGTGTACCACCTGCAGCTCTGCCCTTTGGGGGGACTTTCTCTCACCACTGTCTTTCAAAACCACTCCAAAGTGTGGCTGTAATGCAGCCTCTGTCTATTTTCAACTTGTACCTATATACCAAGCCAACCCATCTGTAAACAAAATGTGACCTTTTCTCTCCTCCTTCAGCTGGTCATACCAGATTCCCGAGGAAGCTATAGGTGTGAGATGAGGAAGGGGCATGAGTGCAACTGTTTGGATGCTGGGGACGGGGCAGTGTGGCCTACCTGCTACCTGTTTATGCACCTTGCTCATACCTCTGGTCCTGTTTGCGTTTGGCTCTGGATGTCAGACTTCTATCTTACAATACATTTTTGCTAGGCCTGCTTTGCGGGTCCATTTGGATCCAGAGAATAATAGGCAGTTCTGGCTGTATGGTGATGTAGTGTCCTATGATTCATTATTCTGCATTTACCAGGAACCAGTAATATACAAATTGGTTTTCAAAAGACATACAATTCTCTGCTGCAGATGGCATGGCCTTGCTCCAGAACCCTGAGATCCTATATTGTGGTTCTCCCACACGATCTTCCTCAAACACCTCACAGCATTTTTTTCCCCCATCACTGAGACTTCTGATGTTATACAGTCTGCTGGACCACTGCAGAAACCTTTTCTGCTTTGGCAGCTGGAACAGTATTCCCTAGTGCAGAATATTCGCTCCCAGCATCCAAAAAGTCTCATCAGGTTTTGTGCTTCCTTCTTTGTTAAAGAAATTACAAGATACAATAATTTGTCTTTTACATTAGAGAGGATGTTCCAGCAGGTTCCTGAACACTGGTTTCCTAAAAATTTTACTGATGTATCAGGCTTTATTTCCTACTCTCTGGAACACATGTGTCTTACCAAAGTATTTATCATGCTACTTCCTCATCTCCTCTGATCAAGGTAATGCTATCAATGGAAAAACAACCATGGTGACTTATGGAAAATCCAGATGATCCAGATCTCTGACTATTATATTATGTCAGAAGGTGGCAGATAAGGCCTGGAGAAAACTTTAAGTGTATATGTTGCCCATTCCATGTGAATGAGGACTGTTTCTGATCCTTTCTGATTAAAATGCCCCCTCTCTCTTGCTCCTACTCCAGCCACGTAATGTGTGTGCTTTCCATTTGCCTTCTGCCATGACTGTAAGTTTCCTGAGGCCTCCCCAGAACCTGAGCACATGCCAGTATCATGCTTTCTATACAGCCTGTGGAACCATGAACCAATTAAACCTCTTTTCTTTATAAATTATCTAGTCTCAGGTATTTCTTTATAGCAGTGCAAGAATGGACTAATACAGCAGTTAACAAAAAGAAAATGTAAAGTGCTCATGAGGACTGAAATTTTATTCAGTTTAAGTCTCTTTCCTCCTATGATCTCAATGAAAATAAATATAAAAATAAAAGTAATTCCACTGAAAAATGAAGAAGGATTCATTAATAGGACATAAACAGTGAGGAATTACTAGAATACATACAGTAGACAGGAAAAGATTAACTGCAAAACTTAAATGAGCTTAAGAAGTGTCAAATTCATATACGTGACAACAAGGTATCCAAAATAAAAAAGACCACAGAATAAATAGAAACAGTAGAATCTGAGAGAAGTGATGGACTAAGTAATTAATAAATAAAGGGAAGAACATCTGAGCCAGTGGCCCACATGGGGGCAACTTGAGAATTTACTCCAGGCTAAAGCCTACAGTAAGGCTCTCTGTAGCACATGCTCTAACCCAGAACCCCTTGAGTGGACACTGAGGCAGAAGCAGAGAAGCATTCTAGACGACACCAACCTCCATCAAGTTGAGGGAGACTCTGCACTTAAGAGGCAAGCCATAGGCAAACCCCTGAGGCCTCGTATCCCACCCTTCTCCTGCAGTCATTGAAGGAGTAAGTAGTATTCAATAGTCTTACCGTTAATAATAATACTTACTTGACAACATATGTATATATATATGTGGAGGTTAAGGCAAACAAGTAATTATGCCAATGTCATAAGAATTTCAGGGTAAGACAAACACAAGTTTAAATTCAAAGAAATGGAAACCCTGTAAATTTAACTTTGAATTGGAACTGTCACTATGACCTCCAGTTTTTTTGCTTTCTAAAAATAATTACCTCTTAGTTGTCCATTGTGTCCATTGATAGGGCCTAGAAGTCCTAACAATCCAGAAGCAATGAGCACTCCTTAGTGGCAGATTGTCTTCTCTACATACCATTTTCCATTTAAAAAAACAAGGCTCTTTGGAGAAAGCGGGATTCCACATCTGGGGCATAAAATGTAAAAGAAATATTTTGTACCAGAAAGCAAGGAAGCCATCGCAGGCTAGTTGGTAGTTCTGAAAGACTTGAAGGGGCTCTCACAAGCCAAAGATTAAATATTTTAAGCATTGCAAAGAACAATGATAGCAAAAAATTGAAATAAAAAAGAAAATTTCTTTATTTCAGTTAATAATTGCAAAAGAAATGATAGAATTATCATATTACTATTTTGCACTACCTTATGAGCCAATAGACCTAGTGATGATCACCAACAGCTGCTAAAACCATTAGGTGAAAAGCTGGCAGGGAACTCTAAGAGGTGGATGAGGCTGATAACACTGATCCCGCTGACTGATATCATCCCCAGAGACAGACAACCAGACATTATGTGCCTCTTCATGGGACACTAGGAAGTATTCTTGCAGAAGAGAGAGAGAAAAAAAAAGAATCTGAACACAAGTCTTTAGATCTCACTATCAATTAACTACCAGTTTATGGGAAATACAGAGGATAGAAAAACAATTTATACCACCACAAGGATGTAATCAGTGAGAAAGTGGGAAATTCTACATGACAAAAGACTCAGTTTTTTTCAACAAATAAATGCCATGGGGCGGGGGTTGGTGGGGGGAACAGGGAGAGGAAACTGACATAGAATAAAAGAAAATTAAGAGACATATCAATAAAATACAATGGATGGCCCTTGTTTGGATCTTCATTTGATTGATCCAACTATTAAAAGACATTTTGAAATAACTTGGGAAAATTCCACATGAACTGGATATTCGCTAATACTAAGAAAATATTATTTTTGTTAGGTGTTGTAATGGTATTGTGCTTATGTTTTTAAAAGAGTCCTCTGCTGGAGATTTATGAACAGAATGTTTACTATAAAACACTCTAGCTATAATAATTTTAATAACAACAGTGAGGAAACGGAGGAAAACATTTGCAAAAGGCTGATTGAAGGTGAGTGTTGTATAGAGAAAGGTTCATTATATTGTTCTATCAACTTTTGTTTATGTTTGAAATTTTCATAATAAAAAACAAATAAAAGAGAAAGTCATGAGTTCACATTGATATTTACAATTAATGGCACCTTGACTAAGTACTTTTTTTTCTGTCACCAGGCCGGAGTGCAGTGGCATGATTTTGGTTTACTGTAACCTCTGCCTCCCAGGTTCAAGTGATTCTCCTGCCTCAGCCTCCCGAGTAGCTGGGACTACAGGTGCATGCCAACACGGCCAGCTAATTTTTGTATTTTTAATAGAGACGAGGTTTCACCATGTTGGCCAGGATGGTCTCGATCTCTTGACCTTGTGATCCACCCACCTTGGCCTCCCAAAGTGCTGGGATTATAGGTGTAAGCCACAGCGCCCAGTCTTTCTTTCTTTCGTTCTTTTTTTTTTTAGGTGGAGTTTCGCTGTGTTGCTGGAGTACAGTGGCGCGATCTTGGCTGATGCTGACTACAACCTCAGCCTCCTGGGTTCAAGTGATTCTCCTGCCTTGGCCTCCCCAGTAGCTGGGATTACAGGCCCATGCCACCAAGCCCAGCCAATTTTGGTATTTTTAGTAGAGACGGGGTTTCACCATGTTAGCCAGGCTAGTCTCGAACTCTTTACCTAAGGTGATCTGCCCCACTCAGCCTCCCAAAGTGCTGGGATTACATGCCTAGCTTTGGCTAAGTACTTTTACAATTTTGTTCTAATATAAAAATTTTCAGCTCTAATCCTAGCCAGCAGCCCTCTTCACTGTCATTAGCAATACAGTCTCCCAACTTACAATGGTTACAGTGAATAATTTGTCTACTTTACAATGGTGTGAAAGCAATAAGCATTCAGCAAAACCTGTACTTCAAATTTTAAACTTTGATCTTCTCCCTGGCTAGTGATACACATGCAATATTCTCTTATGATGCTGGGCAGCGGCAACAAATGAGACTTTCCAGTGTGCTGTGCTGCCAGATAGTTTTGCCCAACTGTAAGCCAATGTAAGTGTTCCAAGCACCTTCAAGGTAGACTAGGCTAGGCTATGATGTTCAGTAGGTTACATGTATTAAATGTATTTTCTACTCAGATATTTTCAACTCATGATGGGTTTATTGGGATATAACCCCATCCTAAGTTGAGGAACATCTGTATCTCCTTACTGGGTATTTTAATTAGATGTCCTAACCTTTCAGTAAAGCAACTGGATGGACACCTTCTTAGATCTTGAATACCACAACTAGACTATACATATATATTTTCTTCCCTCCATCTCTTTTATATTTTCTTTCTCTTTTTGACCATCATTCTATGATCATTTGTTAATAAGTAGGTTTTCAAGGCATGAGCAGAAATTCAAGGCACAGAGGAATTCGGTTCCATTTAACAAATATTTATTGGGCATCAATTTTATTCCAGGCACTGTACTAAGTACTTAGGATACCAAAACAAAGAAGATGTAGTTCTCACTCTTCAGGAGCTTATAGTCTAGTATGAGTTTCTGCAGATGTTATTAGAGGTCTAGGAGCAGTTACTAGGGATTCCAGAAGAGATTGGAATTTTTTTTTTTTTTTTTTGCATTCTTTTGAACTTCTTTCTCCATGTAATGCCAACACTTGTAGTGATGACTAGTGATAAAGCAACTCTATTAGGAATTTTGCTAGAGGTCATTCACAAACATGACAGTGCTCCACACAACTATGTTCATTTCATTGAGTCCATTCTCAGCTTTTGATGGAAGGCAGGGGGTGCTGTTGATGACTGGTGGGTGCTGAATTAAGAAGGAGGGACAATAGGTTGAGGAAGAGGGAGAGACAATAGATTGACAACATCAGCCTATCCTTCCTGATTTACATTTCCTGATCTCCCCTGGCCTCCCCTTATTCACAGTCAACTGACAGCTAATGAACTCTCCTGATGTAATAGATAATCAAAGATAATATTTTAAGGAAGGAATTTTAATGCCCCATAACTAAAATGCCTCCCTGTTGCTTTGCTAATGTTGTAGACATTGCAAAACATGGTGTCATGCACATCCATGTGAAGAGAGTCCACCAACAGGCTTTCTGTGAGCAACAAGGCTGTTTATTTCATGTGGGTGCAAGTGGGCTGAGTCCGAAAAGACAGTCAGCAAAGGAAGGTAGGGGTGGGACAGTTTTATAGGACTGGGGTAAGGAGTGGAAAGTTACAGTTAAAGGTGGCTATCTATTGTCAGCAGAGGAGGGGGTCACAAGGTGCATGGTGGGGAGATCATAAGACACATGGTCCAGAATAAGAATGTCACGAGGTCGATCAATCAATCCGGTGGGGCGGGGCAGGAACAGGTCATAATGGAATGTCTAAAGGTTGGTCAATCAGTTAAGACAGGAGCAGGCTGTTTCACTTCCTTTGTAGTTTTCAGTTGCCTCAGGCCATCTGTATGTATACATGCAGGCTTGGCTCAGAGGCCTGACACATGGAGCTTGTAGGTTAAAAGTGAACTGCATTTGAAGATATAATTTTTTAAAAAAATTTCCTTGGTTTGCTTATTTTATACTTTATTAGCATCTGTGTTTTACAAACATGACTTATAGTCCAATGTGGTGATTTTTGAAGATGAACTGGGAGATGGAAGATAATTCTAAACCTTAATAATTCTGATAAAGTTAGTAAAGAAGAATCACAACTTATAAAGGAAGCAATGGCTCCAGCAAAATTGAAAAGACACTTAACTGCAAACCATAGTAAAAGAGCAGATAATTTTATATGACCTTTGGAAACCCAGAGTAAAGAATGTATTTTTTTAAGTGACCTTCAGTAAAAAAGTCCAGAAAGAAAGTTATTTAGCTGAAGAACTTTTTGACCCGAAAAGGAAAAAGCCCCACAATTGATGGGACCTCATAATTTCAGCATGTATAATTACAGAGAGTAAGATGATAGCATATGATGTAATGACAAACTAAAACGGTTTCACTTTCAAAGTTTGATAAATTGATGTGATTGATGACATGTCACATAATGCTGCATAGCATCAAAAGAACCTAACAATTTCTTATCCAGGTTGATGAATCAACAGATTTCAACAACAAATGTCATAGAGTAGCATTTGTAAGATTTATAAATTATGGCAAAATTTAAGAAAATTTTTCTTCTATGAAACACTGCTGCAAAGAAGCAAAGGTAAAGATATATTTATTGTCTTATCTTCATATTGGAAACAGAAGGTACATTTTGGAAGAACTGTGTCAGTATCTACTTATGGTACCCTATCAAGGACTGGTTCCTTCAGAGATTTCAATTCTCATTAAAATCCTGACACATTCACAACTCACTGCTTTCTTCCCACAGAGTGCTGGTGTCAGAAAGTTCTGAAGCAAAAATGAAAAAAGTTCTAGATGATGCTATGAAGATGACTTATCAAACATAGTGCAATTCACTTCTAAAATTTTTTTTTAAACTATGTGAAAACCTGGACAAGGCCCATATAAATCTCCTTCCACATGCATAAATCTTATGGCTTAGCAGATCGTTTTGGGGGAAGCCAGCTGGCATGTCACGTCAGTACTCAAGCACCCTGTGAAGAGGTCCGTATGGCAAGGAACTGGGGCCTGGGAATAGGCAGCATCAGCTTGCTAGGCATGTCAGTGAGCTCCCTCAGAAAAGGATCCTCTAGCCCTAGTCAAGTCTTCAGAGGACTGTAGCCCCAGGTGATATCTTGATTGCAACCTTATGAGAGACCCTGGGTCAAAATCATCCAGCTAAGCTGCTCCGTAATTTCTGACCTACAGAAATTACACAAAATAATGTTTATTGACACTATGGATTGGAGTGAGAGAAACTAATACAGATTCTGCTCCTTAACAGGATGCTTGACCTAGAAAATGAATCATAGAAATACATTCAAGAAAACAGTAGCCCAGATTTTACCAAATTCTTTGAAGATGAAGAATGGCTGCAGAAACTAGCATTTTTTTTTTTTTTTTTTTTTTTTTTGCATTGCTATAAAGAAATGCCCAAGGCTAGGTAATTTATAAAGAAAGAGGTTTAATTGGCTTATGGTTCTGGAGGCTTTACAGGAAGCAAGGTGCTGACATCAGTTTCTGGTGAGGTCTCTAGAAGTTTACAATCATGGCGAAAGGTGATGGGGAGCCAGCATGTCACATGGCAAGAGTGGGAGCGAGAAAGAGATGGAGGAAGTCACAGACTCTTAAAACAACCACATCTCAAGTGAACTGAGTGAAAACTCACTTATCACCAAAGGGATGGTGCTAAGCCACTCATGAGAATTCTGCCCCCATGATCCAATCACCTTCCACCAGGTCCCATCTACAACACTAGGAATAAAATTTCAGCATGAGATTTGGAGGGAACAAACATCCAAACCATATCACCTACTTAACAGACATTTTCATCACATGAACTAGTTGAACAAGGATCTTCAGGCCCTGGAGAAAATCCTTTTACTTCGAGTGACAAGATTTTTGGGTTTAAATAAAAATTGAATATTTGGAAAAGTTATATTGCAAAAAGGGATCTTGAAATGTTTCCACTGTTGCTTGGACTTTAGAGTAAGGAAGTCTCAAGTCTTACTGAAAACCACCAGGGGGAATTGCTGAACAAAACTGTACAGTATTCTCCTTCCCCTTGAACACAACTGTATGACTAGATGAGGAACCCTTTCCTTGAATCTTCTCAGCCTGAGCACCTGACTCTGAGAAAAGAGGATGAACTTTATGAATGTATGACTGTAGATATAAGATAAAATTTACTTATTTGTGTTTCTTCTTTTTCTTTTGATACAGATTCTTGCTCTGTTGCCCAGGCCAGAATGCAGTGGCGCGATCTTGGCTCACTGCAACCTCTGCCTCCTGGGTTCAAGCGATTCTCCTGCCTCAGCCACTCAAGCAGCTAGGACTACAGACGCCCACCATCACGCCCGGCTAAGTTTTGTATTTTTAGTAGAGACAGGGTTTCACCATGTTGGCCAGGCTGGTCTTGAACTCCTGACCTCAGGTGATCCGCCTGTCTCCGCCTCCCAAAGTGCTGGGATTACAGGCATGAGCCACAGCGCCTGGCCTGATTTATGCTTCTGCAAGTTTTGAACTTCTGAGAAAGAAGAGCAGCTTGACATTTTCAGGACAGTAATAAACATTTTGACGTACTTTCAAACTTCTTGTTCAAGCAAGCTTTTTCTTTCTTTCTTTCTTTTTTTTTTTTTTTTTTTGAGACGGAGTCTCGCTCTGTCGCCCAGGCTGGAGTGTGGTGGCCGGATCTCTGCTCACTGCAAGCTCGGCCTTCCGGGTTTATGCCATTCTCCTGCCTCAGGATCCTGAGTAGCTGGGACTACAGGCGCCTGCCACCTCGCCCGGCTAGTTTTTTTTTTTTGTATTTTTTAGTAGAGACGGGATTTCACCGTGTTAGCCAGGATGGTCTGGATCTCCTGACCTCGTGATCCGCCCGCCTCGGCCTCCCAAAGTGCTGGGATTACAGGCTTGAGCCACAGCGCCCGGCCTCAAGCAAGCTTTTTCTTACTAAGTTTTAAGAGTAAAGACAGAAATCATCTCATTTCAGTTGACAATGAAATCTGTGTGACAATCTCAAGTTCAATTCAGAACTGAGCAAATACACAGCAAAAGACAAGGAAAGGTTTCACACTAAATAGGTAATTTTCATTTTTTGTTTCAAAAATAATACACTTACACGTATATAGGCCCATAAAAAGATCAACATTCGTTAAAATCAAATTGCAGCATTTACTAAACTAAAAGAAAAAGTGTCTTCTCTCATTTATTTTGTTGTTTGTTTGTTTTGAGACCAAGTCTTGCTCTGTTCGTCTGGGCTGGAGTGCAGTGGAGTGATTTCGGCTCACTGCAACCTCCGCCTCCCGGGTTCAAGCGATTCCCCTGCCTCAGCCTCCGGAGTAGCTGCGATTACAGGTGTGCCCCACCATGCCCGGCTAATTTTTGTATTTTTAGTAGAGAAGGGGTTTCACCGTATTGGCCAGGCTGGTCTCGAACTCCTGACCTAAAGTGATCCATCCGCCTCGGCCTCCCAAAGTGCTGGGATTACAGGCCTGAGCCACCGCGCCCCGCCTACAAAGGTATTTTAAAATCCCATTTACAATAACCCTCTCAATTAGATAGGTACCAAGTTCCACCCTCTTCTAAACACGATGTCAATATCAAGGTAAGGTCTCAGAGGGTTTGGTTGTAAAAGACTCCAGCCAAATTTAATAAATGGGAAGTGACTACCTTTATTTGTGAGAGAAGCTTTGGAGAATGTGGAGGAAGCAGATGTCAAATATAAGGGGCTTAAGGAGAGAAGAGGGAGAGGAGCTTCCAGCACAGTCCGCTTCACATCCTGTCGGTGCTCAAAACATACTTGAATGAATACCCGGTACAAAAGATAAAAATGATGGTTTGGTTTTCTGTAAGACAGCATAGTTTCTTTAAAATTACACAAACACATGCATTGCTTTTCTTCCTCTAATTAGCGAGACCATAGGACAAAAGAACAAGCACAGCTGAGCGCTCAGTGGTGCGAAAATCAAAAGGTCGGGAAGAAACAAGAAACTTAGATAAACGCTTCCGCCGGCTGTGACAGGTTCTGAGGCAACCAGATCCACTGGACATAGCGCGGCTCATATACCTGAGAGACCTGTCCGCACAGTTGCTGAAGTTAGCAACAAACTAGTGAGCGCTGTTGAGGTCCACTTAGCAGCCTGAGAAGCAAATGCGCAAATGCGCCCAGCCAGTCGGCACGGACTTCAAGAACCAACCTTGTTCCTTGCTGGCAGTCTTCTGGCAGTCGGGGCGGGAACCAAACAGAAACCTGCTCCGCCTCTGGGAGAGAAGGCGGATCCTTAACGCCAGCTATCTCCTAGAGCAACATTGCCTCAGCACTTCCGGGACGTCGAGCTGCAAAGGACGCAGTTATTATACGTCACTTCCAGGGCGCCGCGTTAGGCAAGTTGACCTCACTGTTGTAAATTAGTAGTTAAGGTTAGATATTATTGCCACTTTTCCAAACGCTAAAGGCTGTTTTGGAACCAGTGTCGCTGGTTCCGCGGGCGACTGCCTTTTTTTTGCAAACCAGTTATTCAAGTTTCTGGTCTTTAAAAAAACTCTGTGGCGTTACGGTAGCCTAGGAGGTTCTAGCGCGGCGGAAGTACCCAGTGGGTGGGTGTGCGCGCAAGGCCAGGGCCAGAGGGGCACGTGGCGCCGGTGAGTGACCGTAGAAGCCGGAGGATTTGAAAATGGTGGACGCAGAACCCGGCTGCGGGAGGGAGGGAGGAAGGAAGGGGATGCGGTGCGAAGACCTTGCTGTCTGAAGGGGGAGGAGGTACTAATCCTGGGGCGGCAAGGCTTATTGCCGCCGTGTGTTTGGTGTGTTTGGTCGGTCGGCGCTCACGAGACCATGAGGAAGTAAACTCTTCACCCATCAGGTTGGTGGTCACTGGCTGTCTGACCGTGGGTGAGGTGACAGGGCTGCTTTTGTCCCCTTTATGGTGTTCTCACCGCGGCTCTGAGGGGTTGGAGTGTACTCAGAAGCTACAGTGATCAGAAGACTTGGGTTGTTTTTTTTTTTCACCAGGGAGGAGAGAGAATGTCTTTTCGAGGCGGAGGTCGTGGAGGCTTTAATCGAGGTGGTGGAGGTGGCGGCTTCAACCGAGGCGGCAGCAGCAACCACTTCCGAGGTGGAAGCGGCGGTGGAGGCGGCGGCAATTTCAGAGGCGGCGGCAGGGGAGGATTTGGACGAGGAGGTGGCCGCGGAGGCTTTAACAAAGGCCAAGACCAAGGACCTCCAGAACGTGTAGTCTGTATGCAGTCTTCAATATTTAGCCTATTTGAAGGAGTAGGGGTGGGTTGTGGGTTTGTGTTATTAGTCCAGCAAGTTTGGGATACACAAGCCTGTGTGGAGAATGATGTAAACTGACTTATAATCGTACAGTAGCATGTAAGGGTGGGGTGGGGAGCAAGAAAGCTGAGGGATACTTAAAATGCATCATGGAGGTGGAACTTCAGGGTTGACAGGAAGATATTAAGTAGGTAATAGTGATATCCCTAATTCCCCGATTTTACAGATGAGAAAACTATGATTTAGAGTTAAGTTTTTTGCTGAAATATAAATATAGCTGAAATACAGGCTGGGTGCCGTGGCTCACACTTGTAATCCCAACACTTGGGAAGCTGAGACAGGAGGATCGCTTGAATCCTGGAGTTAGACACCAGCCTGGACAATAAAGCAAGGACCCTGTCTGTACAGAAAATAAAGAAATACAAAGCCAGGTATAGTATTTTGACTCCAAAGCCCATGCTTTCTATTACTACTTAAAAGTAGATAAGTGAGAAAACAATTTGCTTGAGAGGGAAACTGCCAAAGAGGAAGTCGAGAAAAAGACCCATTTAGGGTAGTTTTATAGTAATTAACAATGAGATGGGAATGGAAGTCACAGAGAGTGAAACTTACTACATTAAAGAGGAGAGAGGGTGAAGAATATCTAAGAACGGTTGGATGAGTATGCAGGATGGTTTGAAAGGAGCAGTTTCTAGAATAAAAGGTCCCATCCTGCAAGCTGTTGTACCAGTCCATACACGAGGCATTAAGAGCCTGATTCAGGATGGTGAGGAAAAAAAGGAAGGGTTAGATAGGAGAGAGATTTCAAAGGAAACAAAATCGGTAGAACTTAGCTAATGCTGATGATAAAGGGTTCCAGGTTTTGAGCTTGGGTGATAGGAATGAAGAGTTGGTTTTGCAGAAATGTGTTAAGTATTTTAGTTTAGGGTGACAGTCTAGTTAGTTAGAACTAAAGGTAGTTATTTTGAGATTCCAGATGTCCTTGAAAACAATGAATCATTGTTAAAGAGGTGGTAGTGGGAATGGGAAAGTTCTGAGGCAAGAGAAAAAAAGAACAAAGGGTGATTCTTTTAGGGGTTGAAGAAAAGGGAGTGAAGAAAAGGAAGAACCAAGAGAATGAAGCAGAGTTTTGAATCAGATAATACGTTTTAATAAGATAACTGTTACAGGTGGAATGGTCTCAATGTGCCAGGCACTGTTCTAAGCACTTGACATTGGTTATTCCATTGAGTCCTTACATTACTGTATATTAGGTATAGTTATACATTATATGTTACTAGTGTCTACTAAAGAGGAAACACTGAATTAGAGAAAGGGTGGGTAACTTTTCCTAGGTCACATAGCTAGTGTGTTGTGGAGTTGGTATACCAGCCCAGGAAGTCCACACTCTTAATGACTGTGGTCTTCTGCCTCCGAGGAGAGCAGGTATAGTGAAGTCCCAGGTAGCCAAGAAGAAAGCTTCCAGAAGAAGTTGGTCAGTATCGTTTGAAATAGTTCTGTGTTTTAACATTTTCTTGTCCTATTTCAGTATTAGGAGAATTCCTGCATCCCTGTGAAGATGACATAGTTTGTAAATGTACCACAGATGAAAATAAGGTGCCTTATTTCAATGCTCCTGTTTACTTAGAAAACAAAGAACAAATTGGAAAAGTGGATGAAATATTTGGACAACTTAGAGATTTTGTATCCTTTTTCATTGGAAGACCTAATAATATTCAAAGGTTGCTATTTGTGTTTTTGTGAGGAGGCGGTTAAGTGTAAATTAGACTTGTTGCTTCATTAAATTAGACAGGATTGCTACAGATTGGACCATGAAGGAGAATCAAGGGGAGAATGTGTTCATCCATAGATATTAAAATGGCAGACCCTAGAAAGGTGACTTTTTTTGGAAAATTCTAGAAATGATGGCCATTTGGATAAGTACTACAGGATTAAGTTGGCTGATTTGGATGTAGTGGTGCCACTGGAAATGTAGAATTAGAAGTTGTTTGGTGTCCCCACTACCCTGGAAACTCCTTCCTTGCTTTCTCTCTTTCTGTCTTTCTCTTTTTCTCTTTCTCTGTCTTTCTCTTTTTCTCCTTCCCTCTGTCTTTCTCTCTCTCTCTTTCTCTCCTTCCCTCTCTCTTTCTCTCTCTCTCTTTCTCTTTCTTTCTGTCTCTCGCTCTTTCCCTTCCTCCCTCCCTCTCTTTTTTCTTTTTTTTTTTTTTGACAGAGACTCTTTCTGTTGCCCAGGGTGGAGTGCAGTGGCATGGTCTCAGCTCACTTCAACCTCCGCCTCCTGGGTTCAAGCAATTCTCATGCCTCAGCCTTTCAAGTAGCTGGCATTACAGGTGAGCGCCACCATGCCCAGATGATTTTTGTATTTTTAGTGGAGGTAGGGTTTCACTATGCTGGCCAGGCTGGTCTCAAACTCTTGTCCTCAAGTGATCCATCTGCCTTGGCCCCCTGAAGTGCTGGGTTTGCAGGTGTGAGCCACCACACCCAGCCCCTGGAAGTTCATTTCTTATCTTTCCTATATATGTCTATATATTCTAACCTTGTTTTTGAAATTATACATCAATTCAGAAGGTTTGATAGTGTCTTTCATCTTAATTGCTCATTTGTTCCTTAATAAAAATAACAGTATTTTTCAGTTAAATTGTCAGAAAACATGAAGGCTTCATCCTTTAAAAAACTACAGAAGGTGAGTCAAACTTATGATACTTGGGATCCTTGGTTTTATAAGGGAATGACCTATCTTAGGAAAGTCCTACTTGGAGCATTTGAGATTTTCCCAACATATCAGTAGTAAAGCTCTTAAACTGAAATGTTCTGTGCTATAAATATTGAACATACTAATCTTTAAAAGTGATTTATTTGATACAGCCTTTTAGAAAGTAAAAATCACAACTTTTGCTTATATTACCAAAATCTGTAAACTGCTAGAGTAAGAGTTTTTTGTTGATGTAAAACCCTTATTGAAAAGCATTCATGACCAAACATTCTAGGTGGAATCTTAATTTATAAAACTTACATTATTTGAGAGAAGGTAGATACTAAGTGATTTCACAAGAACTTCAATAACATAATATATGCTGTGAAGGAAAAAGACAGGTTGCCATGAGAAGCTTTGTAGTGCCACCAACTTTAGTCTGTAGCGTTTGCTAAAAAGGTGAGCTTGAAACTGAGGTCTGATTGTTGACTAAGAGCAATTTCCACAACTGGTTGCATGTCAGAGTTATCTTGGGGAGCTTTTAAGAAGATGTACTTCCAGTTTCCACTTCTGGAAATTTGACCTAGGAGCTCCTAAGTAGGGCCCAGGAAAAGCACTTGGATAATTTTTTTTTTTTTTTTTTTGAGGCAGAGTCTCACTCTGTTGCCCAGGTGGGAGTGCAGTGGCACTATCTCAGCTCACTGCAAGCTCCGCCTCCCGGGTTCAAGCCATTCTCTGGCCTCAGCCTCCCGAATAGCTGGGACTACAGGTGCCCGCCACCATGCCTGGCTAATTTTTTTTTTTTTTTTGAGACGGCGTCTCGCTGTGTCTCTGTAGCCCATTCTGGAGTGCAGTGGCGCAATCTCAGCTTACTGCAAGCTCTGCCTCCTGGGTTCACACCATTCTCCTGCCTCAGCCTCCTGAGTAGCTGGGACTACAGGCGCCCGCCACCACGCCCAGCTAATTTTTTTGTATTTTTAGTAGAGACGGGGTTTCACCGTGCTAGCCAGGATGGTCTCGATCTCTTGACCTTGTGATCCACCCGCCTCGGCCTCCCAAAGTGCTGGGATTACAGGTGTGAGCCACTGCGCCCGGCCAGCACTTGGATAATTTTGATGTAGTTAGGCAAACACTTGAGAATTTCTGAGCTAGAATTTCTGAGCTAGGAAGAGGAAAGTGCATTCCAAGTAGAGAGAACAGTGCGTGCAGTCTCTGAGAGCAGGCAACTGAAAGGATACAAAAAGGCGGACGTATAGGTTAGGAATGAAACATTTAGGAGAGGTGGGGAAAGTTGTGAATTAAGACCAGAGAGGTAGGAGGGGGCTTGATTAACTTAAGCCTTCAGGTCATAAGAAAGAGTTTAGACTTCAGTTTCAATTGTGTTTTATTTTTGAATGACGGGATAACACAGTTAAATATATGCTTCAAAAGAATACTGGGAAGATAAAAAGGCGCCTTGGGAAGAGGTCAGTATTGTGTGAGAGGGGCCAGGTAGGAGGCTATAATAGTAGTTCTGAAAGAGATGATATTTTGGACTTGGTAGTGACAGTGGAAATGGAAAAAATGGATATATGAAAGGTACTGGAAGTAGAATCAATAGGACATTGTAATCGACTAGCTATCGAAATTGAAGAGGTAAAAAATATCACCATCTTTCAGATGTCTGACATCAACATCTTTGTGGGTGATGGTACCAATTAATTAAATGGGCAACAGTGCAGAAGATGGGGATTAGGGGAAGATAATGAGTTTGGTTTTGGACATAGTGAGGTTGAGGTACTTGTGAGACAGTCATGGTCAGAAATTTAAAGGAAGAGTATAGACTGGAAATAGAATTGGGAATTTGTTAACACAGTGTAAGAAGAAAGAATGAAAGGAAAAGAGCACCTATGAAAAGTTTGGGGCACCTCCTAAAGCTAAATGTCTGTTAGTGGAAACTCAGAATTGCCAGTTAAAAAAAAGCAAACCACAAGCCTGTCATAAAAGTGGTATCACAGAAATTGAGAGTGTTTCCAGGAGGGACTGCTCAGCTATCGCAAAATGATGCAAAGTGTTCATTGGAAGACAGCCACATAGATGTCAGGGAGTCATGGAGCCAGTGCAGTGGTGGGCCCAGGAGCCAGAATGGAATAGGAAATGAGAAGGAGACAATAGCTTGTTGTTAGCATATGATTACTAGTTGTAGAAACCTTGGCAAATACTCCTGGGATTGACTGCTTCTGGCATGCCTGGAGCTGTTGAGCCCAGAAAGAAACAATGCTGAAGAGGGATTCTCATCTTGTGACCTGAAAAACAAAAAAGCTGGTAATAGCCACTTAAATTCATCAGAATCCCTGTCCCTTTTCTCAGAATTATTTATTTGAGGGCTTATTTAGTTTTTTGGGTTTTTGCTTTTTACTTACAGATACTAACTTGAGTACATTCTACCTCCCGGTTTGCGTACCCCCTGCTATGTTGAGATTGAGCCCTCCTTACCCAGCCTGCATTATTACGAAGTCTGTAGACCGGTGCTCTCCACTTGAACTTTCTGCAATGATGGGAGTCCCTGCCTAGTAAAGTAGCTCTTAGCCACATGTAGCTATTGAGCAGCTGAAGTGTGGCTCATGTGACTCAGGAACTGAATTTTTAATCATTAATTAATTTAAATATAAGCCACCTGCGGCTAGTGGCTGCCATATTGAACAGTGTAGATCTAGACAATATTTTTGAGATGATGGACTGTGAAGGGAAGATGAGTAATAAGGTGATATCTAGAGTGGGATGCAGATATCTTATAAGTAATATATTACAGTTTTGAAATCCTCGTGTGTTTTGTGTAGAAGAACTATGATACAATATGCCCTTTACATGTCATTATCTGAGAAATGTTCTCTTTAACCCCAGTTATGGGATGGGTATAGTTTTTGTATATCATTCATTACTTTGTGTGTTCAGAAGATAGTTACCCTTTTGATCTTTATTAAAGACTTGAAACAGCTAGTATGCGAATGCTTTATTTTGAATTTTAATGCTGTGTTTTAAATAGTTTTATTTTTCTTATGGCAGTTCTGTTGAGTGGAAATGTTAAATAATCTATTTCTAAAGAGAAATGAGATTGAATTGGTCTTGATTTTTTTATATGCATGTAATGCTTATTGTGTGCCAAAGTGCAAGTGCCTTATATACATCACTTTTTTGATCATCACACAAACATGTGAGATAGATACTCTATTCTCTACATTTTACAGATAAGGAAACTAAGGTAAACTAACACAGGAACAGAAAACCAAACACCACATGTTCTCACTTATAAGTGAGAGTTGAACAATGAGAACACATGGACCCAGGGAGGGGAACATCACACACCTGGGCCTGTCGGGGGGGTGGGAGGAAGGGGAGGGAGAGCATTAGGGTAAATACCGAATGCATATGGGGCTTAAAACCTATATGATGGGTTGATAGGTGCAGCAAACCACCATGGCACATGTATACCTATGTAACAAACCTGCTCGTTCGTTCTGCGCATGTATCCCAGAACTTAAAAAAAAAAAAAAAAAAAGAAACTTAAGGTAGTAAGAAATTAAGTCCCTACCCAGAGATACATAGTAGAAAGTGGTAGGGTTGGGGGAGTTTGAACCCAGGCAGTTTTGACTCTATCATGTAGCTTCTTTATGATTATACTATACTGTCCCCCAAGTCGTACACTAATTGCTTTTATTATGTTTCCAGTTTTATATAGATCCATATAAGCTGCTGCCACTCCAGAGGTTTTTACCTCGACCTCCAGGTGAGAAAGGACCTCCAAGAGGTGGTGGCAGGGGAGGCCGAGGAGGAGGAAGAGGAG
The DNA here is from genome assembly GCF_002776525.5 of Piliocolobus tephrosceles. NCBI lineage: Eukaryota > Metazoa > Chordata > Mammalia > Primates > Cercopithecidae > Piliocolobus > Piliocolobus tephrosceles. Next base: position 89,708,486 of record NC_045436.1, read on the forward strand.
GAGGTGGCAGAGGTGGTGGCAGAGGCGGTAAGTTACTTGGGGAAAATTTCTAATGAAATTTCAAAGTCATAGCTGATTAATATAATACAATTTAGCTTTGTACATAGCAAACCCTCCCTTATGGTTCTTTTTATTAAAGCTGCTTTCAAATATTGGCAGATTGTCCATAATAATAATGCTTCATTTCAACAACTTGCTTAAAAAGAAAAAAATCTACTGAAGTATACTTTTGAGGGACTTCATTTCTTTGGGTTATTCATGTTTTCTTGGGCATTTTAATAAACCATAGGATTATCTTAATTTTAATTTCTTAGTTAATGGCATTGAGTGTAGACTGCATGCTGAAAGCTGGTCATACATTCTTTTAATTTCCGTGTATATTCTTTTAATACTCAGCAAAAGCTTTTGAGATAGATGATATCTTTATTTTATGAATGAGGAAATGGAGACTTACAGAAATTAATTTGCCCCAGTCAAACAATTGGCAGACCCAGAATTAAAATGCGTATCTTCTGATGTCATGTCAAGAACTAATAAATTCATTGTGATCTCACTGTTTAGATGTACGCCTTTCCCCCAAGGTTTTGGCACATTCATCATTATGGGCAGCTAGGTGATGAGCAGGGCTCTGGGGAGTGGGACTGCCATGCCCTGTGAGTAGGAGGACGGGGAGTGATGAGGTAATGGGCAGAGCCAAAGTGGAAAGGGAGAGGAACTGAAAGTTGGGCTTAGACAGCTTTTGTTACTGGAGCTGAAAAAGAGAAGGAATGCTTTACTTTGGCATCTCTCAATTTAATCATCATTTCACTCTATAAAGGTACTTTTTTGCGTCCATATAGGTTGGAAAATTTTCAGGGGTACCTTCTTGAGAATTTGATGAATAGAGATTCCCATGTTCTCATTTGATGTTGAGTATCATTTAACATTTCAAAAAATTCACAATTATCTTATTTTTTAAAAATCTTACTTATGTAGCTCAGTTAACCTTAACTATCATATTTATTATCGTGCCCCCAGAACAAAAGCACCCATATCTGCCATCCGTTGTTCTTAGGATAAAAAGCCTTAGTTCCATCAAACTATCCTTAGTTGAATCAAAAAGTATTTATCATAAGCAAGAGCTAAGGCAATAATCATACATTTAACAAGACTGAATCATACTTTAACAAGTTTTTCTAATTTATTGAAATTGAATAATCTGGGGATTTAACCTGTTGCCCAGTTGGTAAACTACTAGTTTTTCCATTTTTATCTTGTAAAATTTTTTCCATAATAAAATATGTGAATCTATATTTATTCATTATAATTATAGTTATTGTATTGATCTTTGTAGGCTTATCAGTATAAGAGGTTATATAGTTAATAACAATGTTTATTATTTATCTACTATTTAAATATTTTGCATTATTATTTAATAAATGTTTTTAGGTGGTTTTAGAGGTGGAAGAGGAGGTGGAGGTGGAGGCTTCAGAGGAGGAAGAGGTGGTGGTTTCAGAGGTAGGTATTATCTTTAAATTGCTTAATTTTTAGAATTGATATTATCTAGCATTTTGTTTTTGCTTAAGTTTAATTTTTTCTGCCAGCAAGTATATGGAACACTATGGTGTTTTGCTTAGCCTAATTTTGCTTAGCCTAACACTTTGCTTAGCCTAATTTGTGGTTTCATTTTATATCACTTGTTTTTGCCTTTTCAGTTTTTTAACCTAATTCTAATTTGTTTTGCTTTATTATTAATTTGAAAAAAAGGTGTAATATGAATGACAGTTAAATTTGGTAAAGTATGTTTGCTAAACATTATAGGAACTAATGCTGATTTTAAACTTGAGATTTACGTTATAATACTATTAAAAATCCATTTTCTGTGCCCTTAATACTTTAATTTTTTCTTAGGAAGAGGACATTAAGTGAAACAGTTGACAGACATCACCAGTTGACTTCTGCATTAACCTGCATGATCTGTTTCTACTGTGGATTGGAAACTTGGTTCTTGAGCAAATCTTGAAGATCTTGGTCATTTTATGACAATGGATCAAAAATGTTAGCGTCATGCAAAGCAACGGAATAGTGAATCTTGCTCTAAAAGAGCATGAACAAATCTTTCTAATGTTTTGTACAGTGCCTGGCACTCTGTGGGTGCCTAATAAATGGCAGGAGTTTTCATTTGAAGCATATTTGAATTTTTAAAATAAAGTGTTTTATTCCCTTAAGTTATTTAGAGTGTGTTTATTAAATGAAACCCATTTTTTGAAGTAGAAAGGAATAACTAAAACTTAAACACAGTGAATTGCAGATCGAAAAAAGGATTTATTTGTATTACTGATCTTTTAAAAAATAGGCTGCTGTAGCAGTACTTTAAGAGTATTTACAAATTGACACCCCCTTTCAAAACCCTGGCCTTTTATGTATGAGAAGATAGCTCTGTATTTCCCTTTTGTATTTTAATACGTAAATCAGTTAAGCTGTTTCTCTAATTGCAATTAATAATTGATTTTAAAATTTTCCATATTAGTAATGTATTAAAGATGGAGTAGCTCTGTTCAAGTGAAAAACCATAGCAAGAAATTTTTAAAAAGCAGTTACTTTTTCTCATCCAACATGAATATTAAAAGTTTTACTGAATGTTACTTTTACTTTTTTAAAGGGATTCTAAAAGTTTAAGGTGTTATTTACTACACGTGAATATTTGATTGCATACTACATGTTCAGATTGCTGGGTAAGGATGTTAAAAATGAAATTAGTTTTGGTCACCATTGCTAGTGAATGTAAAGAAATGACTGTGGTAGCAAGTTAGAATGCTGTGATATGGAGCCATTTAGCCTGCCATTCATTTTTCACTTCTCAGAAGGAATGATGTTTCTATATCATTTGTTAAATTATCTAACATGCTCATGGAGGAATGCTCTTGAATGCTCATTTGAGGAGCATACAGTGTTGTCTTTGTCAGTATTTGGGGTTTTATCTTTTTTTGATTGATGGAATTGCAGCAGGATGAATTAATATATATGATGAGCAAATGTGTTGAAAATTACAGTTTTTACAGTAATAGGCAGTTATGCTTTTACAGTTTAGGACAGGAGATTATTTGATTTAAAACTGTGGTGATGAAATTTCCATGCAGTGTTAGGGCCAGGGTTTTTGCTTTTGGTTTGGAAAAGATGTTCGTGAGCACCAAAGGGTGATAGCATTGTCCCAAGGACAAATAATAATAGTGCAACATTTCTACAGTTTTTTTTTTAACATTAAAAATAAATCTAAAATGGCAATAATGGAGATAATATATAGATCAGTAGACAAACCACTTGGAGATTTTACCTTTTCAGCTTATGCATATCTTTTGGTCACTGGCCATCTTTAAGCTTTTATTTCCACATCTTTTCCCTTTTTTTCCTTATAGTTTCTGTCTTTTTGAGAGGGAGTTTTGCTCTTATTTCCCAGGCTGGAGTGCAGTGGTGCAATCTTGGCTTACTGCGACCTCCACCTTCCAGGTTCAAGCGATTCTCCTGCCTCAGTCTCCTGCCTAGCTGGGATTACAGGCATGTGCCACCATGCCTAGCTAATTTTGTATTTTTAGTGGAGACGGGGTTTCTCCATGTTGGTCAGGCTGGTCTTGAACTCCTGACCTCAGGTGATCTGCCTGCCTTGGCCTCCCAAAGTGCTGGGATTACAGGTATGAGCCACCGCACCTGGCCTCGTTTTTGGGTTTTTTTGAGGCATTTCATTTTGAATCAAATTCACATGTATTTCTAAGCCTTATCCCAATATAGCTTTTCTGTATCACTCATGAAAGAAGCATAAAAAAGAACTTCAAATGCACATACCTCACTCCTATCAAAACTTTCATCTGCAGCAGAAAGCTGACTATCTGAAATTACATATTTCTCAGTTTTTAGAATAATTATTTCTGGAAACGTCATGGATGCTACAACTAGGTATAACTTATTATAGAAAAGGAAGGTAGTATGACCCAAAGCAAATTCAAAAATTTTAAGTTTTATTTTGCATACCGAATGAAAGAGATTTTTTTAAAGGGAGTGATTTCCTCTTGAGTATTATGTTTATTGCTCTAGGGTCATTTGAAAACACGATGCTGATGAGATTCACTTTTCTAGTATAGGTATAACAACATTACATTTATAAAAATGTGAGTACTGGTAGCTATAAGATTTGGGACAGATAAATAAACCTGTTCATCTTGAGTTTATACACATGCAAGAGAACTGAGGCAAAAGGATTGTCTTAGGCTTCTCCTGTGCCATTCTAGGATTTACGAAATTAAACTAAGTGGGTAAATATAGCCCTCTAGTGGTTCTGTTTTATGCTTACACTATTAACTTTGGTGCATCTAAGCATTTCTCTAATATTTACTGATTTTAAGAAACTGAGGAGAATCAGATTTTAATAATGTTAATAGCATAAAGAATATGGGAAAAAAGGTAATAGGGATACCTTATCATTCTAAGAAAATATGTTCAGGTTAGTTTTCAGGTTGTAATGTGATAATCCAGAATATTTTTATTCTGTACTTTACAATGTCAGTGATTGAATTCAGATGCTTTGGCAAAGTATACAATGATTACTATCAGATAATATTAATTACTCATGTGCATATCAAACTATAGGGGAAGTTAACAGGTGGATGGTGGAGTTGATCATGTTATATCCATGCTATGAAATACATAGCTACTAATAAATTAGACTATTATATTCTGAGTTTATTGACTTGGAATTTATAATACAGCCTTAGGGGAAAACAAGTTGCATTATATATATACACATATATACTTATTTTTTTCCCCTCATTTTATTCATACAAGTGGAGGAAACCTCAAACACTTGTATGAATATATGTATAAGCAGAGAAAAATGTAAGAAAGGATATGCACCAAACAATACTGGTAACCTTTAGGAGAGTGAGATTTGGAAGTTGGAAGGAGACTACTACTTTATCACTAATATTTAAATTGTTAAGAAAAAAAAAAGGAGCCGACATGGAAAAACTTGAAGGGTCAACAGAAAACAGGGACCTTAATCCGAATAGTTTTAGAGGACTAAGGCTGGCTCTTAATTTCCAGCAGAAATCAGTTAAGTCTGATCCTATACTGATTTCCTGAGTTTGTTTATTGTTTAAATGGGATGTGTGTGCTTGATAATCTCCTTAGAAAGAAGACTGATGCCCAAATAGGTTAAAATCTGTGGTGCTTGGTATTTCTTTTTGTTTTGCTAATAAGCTTTTCCCTTATTCTGGGAATTAAAATCCCTTCCTCTTTAGTCCAATTAAAGCTGTTAAGGGAGGGCCTCTATGAAAAGGCCCTTCTTTGAGATCTCTAAGTGGAAATGATTGGTCCTGAAAAATCTTTCCTCAGTAGCTGTAAAACTGTTCATAATTATCGAAGGCTTATTATGAAGGGTGTCTCGGTATCTTCCCTCCAGAATGCTAAGAAATAATTTAGGCAACAGTTCAGACTCTAAAAATGAAGATGGCTCGGTCTTTTCACAGACTGAACACAATATTGTTGCAACTTACTTGATTATGGCAGGTATGGATGTTTAATTAACAGTTGTCTTTCTTTAGAATAGGTGAAGAAAGGCAGAAGTTTTCAGCATAAGGCATGCATTGTTTCAAGTTCCGTATTACTGGCCAACCTTGACAAGTCATTTATCCTGACTTGGTTTGCTCGTTGGTAAATGAGGATGATGATATTCTATTTCTGGGCTATAAAGATCAAATAAGAGAATGTGGGTGAAAGAATAAGTGAAAACATTGTTAGTGATGGCTATTGTCACAGGTTATTTTGAATTTTGATAACATAAGAGCAGTGAAGTGAGGCTGAGAAAAGTTTTCTATGTAATAAATAGTTCTTTTATAAAAATCTATGTATTTGGTTACTGCATTGTCAAAATTTTTATTGGAGAAGAGTATGCACCATGGCAAAAATGTATTTTTAGCATCATTTACTATTCTTACATATAACCCTCATATTTTTGTTCTTGGTGGTAGAATTTAGCTAAGGACTTAAAGGTTCTGGAAAGAAAAAGTCCTAAGAAGACAGAGCAGAGTATATTGTCATTGAGGACAGAGTCTGAAAATTCAGCTTGTTCCAGAACGCTTATTGGAAAACTCTTGAGTTTTGGATTTCATCTTTTAGTATATTTGCAACTGTGAGCAAGTTTCTTCTCCTTTTTGTTCTTCCATTTTCTCATCTGTAAAACAAGCATAAGAATAAGTTACCTGTCATGATTGTTATAAGGAGTAAAATTAAGTGACACATAAGTGCCATATAGTAGGTGTTGGACAAATATTTGTTTCTTTTTCCCTTTCCTCCCCACATACCCACTGATGTAAAGGATTGTTTGCAGAAAAAAAGGGATGGGGGAATGACAGTAGAAACTTTTTATCTTTTAATGTGTCATTGAATTGTGTAACTTTTGTATTGAGTAATCACTTAATTTTCAACTTTAATGAGTTTTAGAAGTAACTCTTATATTGAGTTCATTGTTTTTTGAATTGACTTTTATAAAAATTTTCAAACATATTCAAAAGTAGAGTGAAAAGTATAACACATCATCCTATACCCAGTTTATAATTGTTTAGTTTCTTCCTTATAATTCAGCGTATTACTTCTAGTGCTAGAAATTGAGCTCCTCAGTTAAGTTTTGTGATTTTAGTGACGTGTTATCTTGTTCATTTGAATACCTCTGTATGGTAAGTACTAGACAAGTTCTAATTTTTTTGTAATTGCAAAAAAGGCTGAGAAAATCTCATAACAATTACATGGAAATACCTTGTATACAATGTTTGGTTTAGTTATTTGTAGATGACCAAAAAAAAAAAAAAAAAAAAAAAAAAACCCAACTCAAACTATCCGTTTTTGACCTGGTTACAAAATTAGCATGCAGAAAATATTCTACTTAGTTCTTATCTCCGTAACAGTAATAATAATAGTAATCTTACTATTGCTACTAATGTTATCATTTGAATACTTGCTATATACCAAGCACTGTTGTAAAACCTTACACATACAGAATAATTCATCCTTACACTAATTCAGTAAGTTACTCTTCAGTTTTATTTCTCTAGTTTATATAGATGAAGAGCTTAGGAAACTTGTCCAACACACACATCTACTAAGTAGCTACACCAGGATCTAAACCCAGGCAGTTTGGTTCTGCAGCCCTCACATATAAACCCGAGTCAGCTTTATCAACGTATATACAATGAGTGTGTGTTATTTGCTTCTGTTTCTGGTGGATCCACTGAAGAAAGCATATCTGACCTCTTTATGCTTTTGTTCTGCCCCTGTATCAAGCATCTATTTTTCTTTAAATCCCCTAACTTTCCTCCTTTAACAAAACTCACGTAAACTCGCAAATCAAAACTGAAACTATGAGGAAAGGGTGTAGTGAAAGCATTTATTTCATTTGTTACTTTTACCAAGAGCCTATTTAGATTTTTTTGTTTTTTATTTAATGGTTAATTTGATCTTTCATTTAGATTTTGGCTCCTATAAACTGTTACAACTTCCAGTGTGACAGATGTTTTGTTAATTTATTGTGTCATTGAGCCCTCTCCCTTTCCCCAATTAAGGCTGGGAGGTAAGAGCACATGGTGAATTTGAGGATCTGAAATAAATCATTATGGATGATTGTAAAATGAAGGGTAAGAGATAGAATGAAAAAGATGGCTGAGTACCAGACAGTGACGAGCCATGTAAGTATTAAAGGTGACAGGGAGTCACTGAAGCGTTTGAAACGAGAGTGACATGATCTGATTTGCATTTTTGAAATGTACTATAGTGGTAACTAAGAGACCACATAGGAGGCCATTGCAGTGATTCTGAGGAGGGAGTAATGGCAGTGAGGACAGAAGGAAGTAGATACATTCAAGAGCTAGAAGGTGGAATTGATTGGATGATGGGAGAAGGAGAGAAGTATCGAAAATGACGCCTGGGTTTCTTTTTTGAGCTACTGAATAGATGGTGATGCTCTTCATCAAGAAAGGAACACAGTTGGGGAAGAACAGGTTTGAGACAGGAGAAAAAAATCAGTTCAATTTGAGAGGTGTTCCATAAAAAGCTGGACATATGGGTTTGAGTGTCTGGAGGCTGAAAAGTATCAGGGTATAGCTTTGGGTATGAAGAAATCACTCAGAGTATGTGTTAAATGTGAAAAGAAAGGGGTCTAGGACAGAAGGTTGGACAATGCACATATTTAATAAGACACAGATGGAGAAAGAAAGGCCAGGAAGTAGATCAAGAAGAGTCTGTTGAAGAGATTGGATGGAAGTCACAGAAGACAAGAGGGAAAATGTTTCAAGAGTGAAGGAGAAGTCAACATCAAGTGCTACTTAGCATTTAGACTGACTGTCAGATGGGACTTAACTAAAATCTAACGACTAGGTGATCTATTATATACCCATTAGAAGACCTACAGCTGTGGAAACAAGGCAGCGTGCTTGGTACAGCTGCAGAGAGAATAGAGAAAAGGGCTAAACTGCTTACTTCATACCCCCATTATTTGTAAGACTCCCAGAATTATAGTCCCTTTGTTCTGGTTGTGTACTTGGTAGGCAGCAATTTACTGCACCGTTTTTATCTAACTTTAAAAACAAATCATTGAGTTTGTAGCTAGCCCACAAAGTCTTCATTTCATTAAATTCTTTGGAGTATGTCTTGTATACATGCTACAATCCTAGATGCTAAAAATAGGGCCAAAGAATCATCAAATTTTCTGTCATTGTGTTCTAATTATCTTGAAGGAATGATAGAAATTAAGCAATATGGGTTTTAGTTGTAGCCCACTTATTAAATAAATAAAGCTGTATGTCACATATTCAAAAACCACAGAAATCATGAGGAGCCTGAAATCTACATGAAAAGACTAGGAAAAGTAACAGTTAAATTATATAGCGTTACATAAGACTAAGTTAATGATAAGCAGATAGTTTGTAAATTGAGGGAGGAGAGGATAGTGTGGGTAGGAGAAGGCTTAGGGGCTTGAACTGGATGGCATTTGGATAGGCAGAGGGAAGGAGCAGGGTGCTCCAAGTGGGAGAAATATGAGTCAGGCATGGTGTATCTGGGGAAAAACTAGAATGGAGAGTTCACTTGACAAGTGTAGAAATGTGCTTCTAGAGAGTGACAACAGATTGAGGCAAAGAGCCTGGAATATCAGGTTGGGACATTTGGATTTTTATCCCACAGCCAGTGGCGAATATTACAAGTTTTTAGGAGGAGAAGAACCATGGTTAAGTCTATATTATAGCAAGCTGATTCTGCCAGAAGCAAGGAGGGGGAAAGAACAGGAATCTGGAAGTTTAGTGTAACAGGCTAAGGCAGAAGTTCTGACTGAAGTGCCGATATATGATAAAAGTTTTTACTGAGCTGATATTATTGTATGTTGGTTCTTGGAAACTGTCCCTCTCTGACAATAATTGGGGATCGATCTCCAAGTAATTCTTTTCTCGACGGGGAACTCAACTCTATTCCTGCTTATTGCACAACCCTCCTTTAGTCTCTAACAATCCAGTAATGATTCTAGCTTCTTGACTGAAATCTACTCCCACCCCACCCTCTCCCACCCCTTTAGGATCTAGTACAGCCCATATCTGGCTTATGCCCTTTACAGCATGTAGGGGATGTTAAACATGCACATCCAGTACACTCAACAGTATTTCTCAGTGTAAAATAATACAGTGGCATTCCGGTTAATAAGTTTAGTTATCTGTCTACCTCAATGCAACCAGTCTGGGGCACTGACAACACTGAGGTTCTGGACCTGCAAGCAAAGAGTCAGAAACTTAATTAAGGTGGTATCAGCTGTGAGGCTTCTCTATGGACCAAAAAGCTGGCTCAACTTCCTCTCTGGATAGACAAGTCTTATAGTATGCATTCTTCTATTGGGGTAGGGGTGTGCTTGTGTGTGTGTGTGTGTGTGTGTGTCTGTGTGTGTCTGTGTGTGTTGGAATGAAGAATTTGGATATGTTGAGTTTCAAGAAATACTGGAATAGTCATATAATCTTACATATGGTAGATGCTTAGTAAATGACAATGAGTTGAATGAAAAATAGTGTGGAACTGGAGCTTGTGTCATGGCTGAAAATAGTGACAAAAGTGCTGTGAGGATAGAATGATAATTGAAGCTTGAGAAAGGCAACTATGGAAAAAGAAGAGTCCCAGGCCCCAGGAAGGAAGAGGAGGAAGTTCAGCTGCCAAAAAGAGGGTATGGTCCATCATATATTTGTCCTAAAAATCAGCAGGAATGGTATGAAAGCCAGTGAAGGAGTTTCAAGGACAGTTCACTCAGTAGCGATGACATTAAAACCAGCCTTCAGTGCTGCCTTGTGCAATTGGCAGATTCTTTGTGTTTTAATTTTCTCATTTCTATTTCACAGAAGGGATGTGAAGATGTTACAGTTTTAAGAACAGCAGGAGCTCTTCAAATAAATGAACTAAAATAGATCTGTTATGTTTTTAAGGGGGCTTAAATATTTCATTTTGAGTCTACTTTGAAACATTCAAATTAAACAAAATGCATCATATTTTTGTGTGTGTTCTCAGGTGTGATAAGTATTCTCAGCAACATAATAGTTCTGGGCATCTTCATTAAGTACAAGGAACTTCGGACACCCACAAATGCAATTATTATTAACCTGGCTGTTACTGATATAGGGGTCAGTAGCATTGGCTATCCCATGTCTGCTGCCTCAGATCTGTATGGAAGTTGGAAATTTGGATATGCAGGCTGTCAGGTATTGGAGATCATTGGAATGAAAGCAAAACAAATAGATCAAAGAAATGTAAATTTAAATGTCTAAAAAGAATCCCAAGAGTTTAAATCGAAAAAGATATTGTAGGATGATGGACACAGTGCTTTTATGGAAAAGAACTTCAGAAGTGACTAGGAATATATTCTTTAATAAGAGAAATAAAACCACCAACCATTGTTATATTTTCAAAATTCTCCCAACCCAAAGGAAGGAAGAAACAAAACACCTAGCCTTCAACTAAAGAAGAGTGCTGATTTGCATATTCAAATGAAAATTTGCATATTGCAAATTGAAAAAGAAATACCCTGCTTTCATCTGAAACAATATTTAGTGATTTAATCATATTATGGAAGATAGTTAAGCCACCATGTTGTTGAATTTTTTTCCTATAGAAAGTCCTCCATGAGAATTGTTACTAAATGTATTTGTTATTTTTTACTAAAAAGGAAATGAGTTAATATTAATTTGCTTTAAGATAGTAGGCAATTATTACTTTTGGCCTAATTCTTTTAGCGGTTTACTATCAGAAGCTAAAAACTATAGAGAATTAAATGAAAGTAGTAGTGAATACTGAATATCCACGGAAGTACCAACCAGTTTTGTTAAGTCTTACTGTTCCTCAATCTGTGCTTCAGATTGTTTTCCTTTTTAAAGACATAAAACTATACAGATAATGATGAAGGCCATTGCATACCATCCTCAATGTTATTCCTCTCATGAATGTTTTCCTATCTTATGTATTTGCACATAAACCAGATACTGTCTGAATACTTTAGGTTTTGTGTAAATGATATAACATTGTTTGCATTATGTGATTTCCTTTCATTGTTCTATATTATGTTTTTGAGGTTTATCCATGTTGATGGATATGGCTCTAAGTCATTCATTTTGATTGCTATACAATATTCCATTTTATGAACATAGCCCAATGTACTTTTTCATTTTACTCTTATTGGACATTTGTTCCCATTTTTTTTCTATCACAGGGAAGGCTTCAATAAATGTTCTTATATACATCTCCTTATGCAATATATGAGTTTCTTTAGACACATTGCCTAGGAGTGGAATGGTTTAAGTTGTAGAGAATGTTCATCTTCAATTTTATCAGAAGTAGCCAAATTGCTGTCCAAAATAGTTATTCAAATTATGAGAACATCTATTACTCCACATTCTCCTTAATACTTGGGATTATCAGACTTTTAAATTTTCATTTTCAAGAGTGTGAAATGCCATCTTATCATCAGTATTTCTTTGAATATTTATTGTGGTTGCATGTCTTATGTTATAAACATTCAAATGCCAGTGGGCTTTTGTGCATACCCCATTCATTCTGGCCATTTTTCTATTGAGTTTGTCTTTTCCTCCTGTTGAATTGCCCATCTTCTGAATACTAGTCTTTTGCTGGTTTGTGGTTGTTCTGCACTCTGTTCATAGAGTGTTGTAAAGAAATTTCACTGTAAGTCTTAAAATTTTGAAAAAAGTTCATTTTAGTTAATGAAATTACAAAATACTTTCCATAAATTTTTATTAAACTAGTTATAATTTGACAATGAAGATGTCTTTTAAAGTAGTAAAAAACATTTAGTATATTTGAGATATATTCTAACAATGGTACAAAAATCTAAATGTTTCTTGGGAGGGTGTTTAGAATGGTAGAGTATTTTCAATTTTGGTTTCCAGGTTTATGCTGGATTGAATATTTTTTTTGGAATGGCAAGTATTGGATTACTCACTGTCGTGGCCGTGGACCGATACCTTACCATCTGCCTTCCTGACATAGGTACAACACTTTTCTCAGCTTTCTTAATGAATCAATTTCTTGACTAATGGTCACTCAATATATATGCTAAAATATAAACCTAATGGTTTGTAGTTAGGGTCAGTTTTATTTCTCTGGCAATAATTGTTCAAATGTTTCAATGGCTTCCTGTTGTATTTAGAATAAAATCCAAATTTCATAAGGTCATTCACACTTTGAGGTATGGACCAAGCCCAAAGTGAGGTCTTCGTATCCACTGTTTTGCTAGGTCTGGAAAGCTACTCTTCCTGCTTATCCTCTGACTGATTCTTTTCTCGTTTAGGTTTCAGCTTAAATGTCATTTTTTTCCAGAATGTGAACTTATGTAGATAGGCTTGGTAAAAAGTGAGAACATATTTGTTACTTTTATTTGGCGTTGCATGCATGTTTTGGCTCCTAAGGCCCACCAAAGTGCTCTGTAAAGAATCTACTTGATAACACTTATGAATCAAGCAAGTTTAAAAAAGTGAGTCCCATTAATGGCAAATGCTGCTAATATTTCCTATGCTTGATAATAGGGAGAAGAATGACAACCAACACTTACCTCGGCATGATTCTGGGAGCCTGGATCAATGGCCTGTTTTGGGCTTTGATGCCTATCATAGGGTGGGCTAGTTATGCCCCAGATCCTACTGGTGCTACTTGTACCATAAACTGGAGGAAAAATGATAGGTAAGAGAGAAGTTTACACTTTATAATCAAATGCTTCTAGTGTAGACATTTTCTCACCCCTTCAAATTTAAGTTCAGATCATGTGTTCCTCATACAGAAGGTGGCAAAGTGCTTCCTCGGTAGTGATGATGTGATTCTAGCAAAAGTCGGAATTGAGAAAAGTGACTTATGCTTGTTTGCAAGTAAAGGTCATCCATCTCACTGTGTCTCCTTTACCCCATTCCTTCCTCCCTCCCCTGTGTTCTCTCTTAAAGCAGCAACGCAGGGTACCAATCACCCTTCCAATATTTGCACATCTCAAAGGTAGGATCATGAGCAGGAAAAGAGTTAGTGAAGCTAGATAGAGTGTGTGGCTCTGGCAAAAGCCCAGGCTACCTCCCTGCTGTCTTTTCAAGATGGTCGGGTGTCCAAGCACATTCTGAGAACTGCATAGCAAAAGTATAGTCACTGCAAAGATTTACCTGCTAGTTAGTGAGGCTTCTATATATTTTTCAGGAACAAGAGGATAATTTAGTTCATTAAAGGAAATGAAGGATGACTTAAAAATGAACAGAAAATTTCTAAATCTCAAACCAGATCTAAATCTAAAATTTTTTCTGCAGATTCAAAAAGTAAAGGCTGGGCACAGTGGTTCATGCCTGTAATTCCAGCACTTTGTGAGGCTGGGGCAGGAAGATCACTTCCGCCCAGGAGTTTGAGACCAGCCTGGGCAACATATTGAGACCCTGTCTCTACAAAAAAAAAAAAAAAAAAAAAAGGTGGGGGCAGAAATTTAGCTGGCTGTGGTGGTTCATGCCTGTGGTCTCAGGTACTTGGTAGGCTAAAATGGAGATTGACTTGAGCTGGGGAGTTCAAGGCTACAGTGAGACATGATTGCACCACTGCACTCCAGCCTGGGTGACCAAGCAAGATTCTGTCTTGAAAGCAATTAAAAGTAAATACTTTAGACTTTATAGACCAGATGTCTCTATCACAGCTCAACTCTGTCATCGTCCTGTAAAAGCAGCCACAGCCAGCATGTAAATGAGGACACATGGCTGTGTTCCAATAAAACTTTATTTACAAAGATGAGTAATAGGCTGGAATAAGCCTACAGTCCATAGTTGGCCAATTTCTGGCCTAAAAAAACTAAAAGTCAAATACCCTTCTTAAACTATTTAACAATACAGTGACTACCAATATTATTTTTAATAATTATCTCCTCTTTCCCCTTTCCCCACTTAGGACATTAAATGAGCAATCATGATTGCCTTTTCTTATTTTCAGATCTTTTGTGTCTTACACCATGACGGTTATTGCGATAAATTTTATTGTGCCCTTGACAGTGATGTTTTACTGCTATTACCATGTCACACTATCCATTAAACATCACGCTACCAGTGACTGCACTGAGTCCCTCAACAGAGACTGGTCAGATCAGATAGATGTAACAAAGGTAAGAGGTCAACATCCTTGAAAAATTGTTGTCATGGAGCTTTTACCCACTCATAGTTGAAAGAGTCCCTGGGACCACCGCAGTCTTCTCTCCCTCATCCCCATCTCTCACTTCCCAGATCTTTCTTCTGTGTTTGCCTCCTTATTTTTTATTTTTTTGAAACGGAGTTTCATTCTTATTGTCTAGGCTGGAGTTCAATGGCACGATCTTGACTCACTGCAACCTCTGCCTCCCGGGTTCGAGTGATTCTCCTGCCTCAGCCTCCCGAGTAGCTGGGATTACAGACGCCTACCGCCATGCCCAGCTAAATTTTTTGTATTTTTAGTAGAGATGGTGTTTTACCATGTTGGCCAGGCTGGTCTTGAACCCCTGACCTCAGGTGATCCGCCCACCTCGGCCTCGCAAAGTGCTGGGATTACAGGTGTGAGCCACTGCACCTGGCCACTTGCCTTCTTATTTCTGAATCATATGCTGTTTGCTCTTTTGGATATATTTTTGGCCATCATCTCTTGATTTCCTACTGTGGATGATGAGGATTTATTCTCTTACATCACCCACCTGCCCAACTCCTCCTCCATGCCTTTCTCCCTCCTTATCTGTCAGTATAATGTTAACAATATTTGGTTAGATAAAGAGGCTCTTTCTCTGCTCTCAGTATGTTTAAACACACCACAGATGTGATGAACCTTATCCTCTTCTTGGAGCCATCCTCCTGGTTCCCTGGGGCCTCCTGCTCTGCTTTGAACTGATTGCTCCTGAGGACCGCTGCTCAGAAAGCCAACATCTTCAGGTCTCCCTTCATCATCAGCTCAGGATGCTTTCACCTCCTTCCGGGGTCAAATCCCCTGTTTTCTGAAATGCTTGTCTTCCTTTTCTTCCCCTTCTTGTTCTTAGTTTATTTCCTCTGATTTGGTGGAGCACATTCTTCAATTAATTCCTGAAGTTATGGGAGAGGTAATATTTTTAATACTTTGCATGGCTGAAAATGTCTTAATTTTACTATCATATTGACTGACTGACTGCCTGGTCTAGAATTCTAGGTGCAAAAGTAATATTCAAAGAGTTTTGAAGGTATCACTCTGCGTCTCCTAGCTTCCAGTATTGCTGCTACAAAGGCTGATGGCATTCTGGTGGTTGATGCTCTGTGGTGATCTGTGGGTTCTCTCTGGAAGCTTATAGGATCTTCTCTATGTCTCTAGTTTTCTGAAAATGTATACTGATGCACCTTGGTATGAGTGTTTATCCAGCACTGGGTACTTGGTGAGATCTTTCAGTGTGGAGACTCCCATCTTCCTCTTCTAGGAGATTTCTCTTATGATTTCTCTGATGATTCCAGTCCCTCTGGTTTTTTCTCTTCTCTTTCCCTGGAATTCCTTTTATTTAGATATTTAATTTGCTAGATTTATCTTCTAATTTTCTTAAATTTTCTCTCCTATATTGTCTATTTTTGTTTGTCTCTTTTGTGGTGGTTGTTTGTTTCTTTTTGTTTCTACTTTCTGGGAGATTTGCTCAACCATATCTAGGTCTAGGATAAGGGTGAGGATAGTGAAGGCCAACCCTTGGGTGCAAAATTCAAGTAAGCTCCAAAAAACTCATTAATTAAAAAAAGTGGCTTAATCTAGTACTTAAAAAAATGTAAAAAATTATGTTGAACAAAATAGAAATTTTAAATAAAAACAGGATCTGACCCTGCACTTATATAATTCACCTGATTCACCTCCCCCTGATCCCAACCTGATAATATCATACAACCTTTCTATTACATTTTTAACATTCTACTCTCACTTTTACAGATAGGGTAAAAACCATTAAAAATAATTCCAACTTTTATTTTAAGTTCAGGGGTACATGTGCAGGATGTGTAGGTTTGTTACATAGGTAAATGTGTGCCATGGTGGTTTGCTGCCCAGATCATCCAGGTATTAAGCCCATCCATCCATTAGCTGTTCTTCCTGA
Organism: Piliocolobus tephrosceles; assembly: GCF_002776525.5. Lineage (NCBI taxonomy): Eukaryota > Metazoa > Chordata > Mammalia > Primates > Cercopithecidae > Piliocolobus > Piliocolobus tephrosceles. The sequence goes on from NC_045436.1 coordinate 89,725,113, forward strand.
TCCTCTCCCTCCTCCCTCCCTCTACCCTCTGACAGGCCCCAGTGTGCGTTGCTTCCGCCATGTGTCCATGTGTTCTCATCATTTAGCTCCCACTTATAAGTGACAATATATGGTATTTGGTTTTCTGTTCCTGCATTAGTTTGATAATGGCCTCCAGCTCCACTGATGTCCCTGCAAAGGACATGATATCATTCCTTTTTATGGCTGCATTGAACTACATTTTCTTTATCCAGTCTACCATTGATGAGAATTTAGGTTAATTCCATGTCATGTCCATGATTGCTATTTTGAATAGTGCTGCAATAAACACACATCCGCATGTGTCTTTATAATAGAATAATTTATATTCCTTTGGGTATATACTCAGTAAAAGAATTGCTGGGACAAATGGTATTTCTGTCTCTAGGTCTTTGAGGAATTGCCACACACGATCTTCCACAATGATTGAACCAAGTTATACTCCCACCAAGAGTGTAAAAGTGTTTTTTTCACAATCTCACCAGCATCTGTTATTTTTTGACTTTTTATTAATAGTCATTCTGACTGGTATGAGACGGTATCTCATTGTGGTTTTGATTTGCATTTCTCTAATGATCAGTGATGAGGTTTTTTTTTTCATGTTTGTTGGCTGCATGTATGTCTTCTGTTGAGAAATGCCTGTTCATGTCCCTTGCCCACTTTGTAATGGGGTTGCTTGTTTTTTTCTCATAAATTTGTTTAAGTTCCTTGTAGATGCTGGATATTAGACCTTTGTCAGATGCACAGATTGCAAAAATTTTCTCACATTCTGTAGGCTGTTTACTCTGTTTATAGTTTCTATTGCTGTGCAGAAGCTCTTTAGTTTAATCAGATCCTATTTGTCAATTTTTGCTTCTGTTGCAATTGCTTTTGGCATCTTCTTCATGAAATCTTTGCCTGTGCCTATGTCCTGAATGGTATTGCCTGGGTTCTCTTCTAGAGTTAAAAACCATTTTTGTTGATAAAATAGCTATTTATACTCTATTCTCTCCTTGTTTTATGGATGTATATCTTCTGTTATTTCTGTGATATTATATATATTTATATTTCCTTCTGTTTACCACATATTTTTGTTTCCCCTGAGTTCTTGCACTGTTTTTTTTTTTTTTTCTTTGCCTGTCAATGTAAAAGTTTTCTTAAGGTCTGGCGGTCAATGATTGTTCCTTCATACTTAAGAGTGATGCATTAAAAATGTTAATTATAAGCATGGATATGCTTATTAGTGAGATGTTTCTTTTGGGGGAATTTCTAATTGTCTCTGTAGTTATTATTATGACCATCATCATCATTATTATTATTTGCTGTCACTGTGATTATCTGCTAGTCAAAAAAAAATTTTTTTTTCTAACTTCCAAACTCAACCTGGAAACAAATACAATCCTGTCTCGAGCTCAGTGAATTCTAGCACAGGCAATTTCTGCTGGATGTGTGTTATACATGACGCAGATAATTTTGTAAAGGAGCTCTTTTGTATCTTGTTTAAATGGAAAAATTGTCTTTTTCACGTTGCTCCCTCCTGATAGCCTGTTAAAATGATGGAATGGAGATTTGGGGGGAATTTATAACTGTCCAGGTAACTGTATCTCTAGGTATTTTATTCTGGGCAGAATTCCTTTCATGTTCCTAGGTGGGAGGTACAAGTCTATCTCCAAGTTTTTTCACAGGGAGGGGGCAGCACACGTATACCTCTTTTCAACACAGTACTGAAGTGCTTAGCTGAACCTGGTGTCCCTGTGTCCTGAGTTTCCCAAATTAGCCTTCTTCTTCTTCTTTTTTTTTTTTTTTTAAATACTGAGCTCTGGAAGTCTTCCAGGGAGAGGAAGGGGAAGTTACTGGGTAGCCTGAGTGGACAGGAAGAAATATTTGGACGTCTAACTACTTTATTTCTATTTTTGTTTGTTTTTTTGAGATGGAGTCTCGCTCTATGGCCCAGGCTGGAGTGCAGTGAGGCAATCTCTGCTCACTGCAAGCTCCACCTCCTGAGTTCACGCCAGTCTCCTGCCTCAGCCTCCCGAGTAGCTGGGACTACAGGCGCCCACCACCAAGCCTGGCTAATTTTTTGTATTTTTTTTTTTTTTTTTTTAGTAGAGATGGGGTTTCACTGTGTTAGCCAGGATGGTCTCAATCTCCTGACCTCGTGATCTGCCCGCCTCGGCCTCCCAAAGTGCTGGGATTACAGGCCTGAGCCACTGCCCGGCAACTTTGTAGATTTCAACCAGTTCTTTTTTGAGCTCCATGTGCACCCCCACATCCAGAGTTTTCTGGTATCCTTTGTTACTAGAATTTCCGTAGCTCTGTAGCATGGTGGTCTGTATATGGTTTTCCCTCATAGTTGGTTCTTTTTAGCATTTATTTATTTACTTATTTATAAAATTATTCTCATGTTCCTTACATAATTTGCCACTTGTCCAATGGTCATTGTTTCCATTTAAAAATATGTATTGTCTAATCTCTGATTCTCTGTCCTTATGGGTTTTTTGTCTTCTTTAACCTCTGTTCCATAATTTTAGCAGGAAACCTAGGGAAGAAATATAAAAATATAATTTTTCCATTTAAACAAGATGCAAGAGATCTCCTTTACAAAATTATCTGCATTTGTATAATATATATCCAGTAGATTTGGCCTGTGTTAGAATTCACTGAGCTTAAGATAGGATTGTATTTGTTTCCAAATTGAGTTTAGAAAGTTAGAAAGTTACTTTTTTTAGTTTAGCAGATAATCCCAGTAAGAACAAATAATAATGATGGTGATAATAATAATAGCCATGCCAGCAGTTCATAGCATAATGATGTGAAGTAGAGTGGGGTGGGTTTTTATCTGTCTTTCATCAAAGTCAGCTTTTGTACTGTCCCCTAGCATACAGAAAGAAAGAGGCGTTCTTTTATGTGTGTGTACCATTCTTAAAAGCAATGTTATATATTCTTGATATACCCATTTCACAAGGTCTTATTATCATGGATGACTTCAGGCACTTGAACAAACAACATCGAAGGCAAAAAAACTTAGTTATTTCCTTTATATCATCAATAACATAAACATATTCAAATTCCAACCTAGATAGATTTTTACCCTACTTTAGATATATTAATATTTAAATATTTTAGATATTGGGCTTGGTGAATATTTATTTCTTTTCAGATGTCTGTGATCATGATCTGCATGTTTCTGGTGGCATGGTCCCCTTATTCCATCGTGTGCTTATGGGCTTCTTTTGGTGACCCAAAGAAGATTCCTCCCCCCATGGCCATCATAGCTCCACTGTTTGCAAAATCTTCTACATTCTATAACCCCTGCATTTATGTGGTTGCTAATAAAAAGTAAGTAATGTCTAAAATGCTTGCAACACAAAATAAAACTGATATAAAAAGAATGTTAAGACTTCTTGGGAGAGAAGTGACAGAAATCCACTTCAGTCTAGCATAAAGATCATTTGCCTCATGTGACTGGACCAGCATCTAGACCCTTAAATGCCCAGAGCTCCAGATTTGTGACAGACTCTTCCCACACAGTGGCAGAGATGACTGTGGGCAACCCAAGACCCAAGTTCTACCAGCTAAGCATCCCCAAATACCAACTGCATCTCACATGGCTCTCTGGCAGAAAAGCCCCTGGGATGTCAGTGGTCAGCTTAGTTCAAATGGTTACCCCCACCCCAAATACATGGAATAGTGGTTTCCAAAGAAAAGAGTGATTTTATTACTGGAAAATGGACAGGACAACGTTGGACTCACTTGGTGGGTAGCATAGATGTATATTTACAAGAAATAAGACATATCATTCAAATGCAAGGGAAAAGTTTAGTCCCAACATCAAAGGCATCTGGATACTAGAGAATTCTTACCTCCCCTCTTTTTTGGGTTTCTCAGCAAAATGTTCCCTTCCTGCCTCCTCAATGAAGTTTAGACGGAGTCTCTATCCAGGCTGGAGTGCAGTGGTGCGATCTCAGCTTACTGCAACCTCCACCTCTGGGTTCAAGCAATTCCCTGCCTCAGCCCCCCGAGTAGCTGGGATTACAGTTGCCCACCACCACGCCCGGATAATTTTTGTATTTTTAGTAGAGATGGAGTTTCACCATCTTGGCCAGGCTCATCTTGAACTCCTGACCTTGTGATCCACCCGTCTCGGCCTCCCAAAGTGCTGGGATTACAGGCACACGCCACCACACCCAGCTGAGGTCAGGTAATTTTATCCTGGAATGACAATGTTTGGAAAAGCAGCTTTAGTTACAGGTATGTGAAGAAACAAAATTTTACAGACCAAACAAACCACATAAGAAGAATGATGAACACATTTTAAATTCAGAATCTGCTGGTAATTCTTTTGGAAAATTCCTGCTGGGAAGAACAGATGGATGAAACACACATTGTTAGTTCAAATAAACAACTCATGGCACTTGACATTGGTAGCGTCCTTTTAAATACATACAGTTATTTTTATTAGATGTCTTCAATCTATAGAATCAATGGTGCAAAATTGGCCTTTAACTGTACCATATACCTTATATATTTATAAAGTTTCTCAACAGGAAATCTATAGAATCAATAGTGCAAAATGGGTTTTAACTCTACCATATACTTTATATATTTATAAAGGTTCTCAACAGGAGATGTTAAGTTGGAGGCAGAAATTTATCCAGAGATGTAAATTGGCAGTAGTGGCATCTTAGCCATATTTGAAAATGCTTTAGAAGTTCCAAATCATTATGAGTTAAAGCCAAATTTTCCTTTTTTTATCATAGGTTTCGGAGGGCGATGCTTGCCATGTTCAAATGTCAGACTCACCAAACAATGCCTGTGACAAGTATTTTACCGATGGATGTATCTCAAAACCCACTGGCTTCAGGAAGAATCTGAAATAGGAGAAAAGGACACGCTGTCAAAACACTTTAGTTTTTTGACAATGCTTTTGTTTTAAATATGAGCCCATTTAGATCAAGTGCAGACATGGATCATTGTCCTATGAGACTGTAAGCTCCTCAAGCACAGCTCATGCTTCTTCTCTTTGTGCACTGGCTGCTGCAGTGCATGCTTCTCTGTGTCCTGATATGTCAACTTATTGCTCATCTCCCTTGATGAATTAGGCATCCGAGGTTAACGTCCCCGTTCTTTCTCCCTATTATGGCATGCATTATACTGTACTGATGACCTTTAACTTGCCTGGCTCCTCCATTAGAATAGAAGCAGTCACTAATTTAATGTTAGAATAAATGAGTAAAAACAATAATAATGAATAATTCTAGATAATTACTGAAATGAGTTGTTGGATGTTCCCAGTTAAAATAGAAAGCATTTTTGGCATTTCAACATTTTAACATTTAAATCAATTAACTTATGTTATTAAACAAAAATAACCAAATGAACAATAAACACGATTGTTTCTAAATAAAATGTTAAGTCGATGCATATATATTATATAGCATTATAACCCCTGTGCATATTTTGATGTTTTCTGCAATTTTGATTACCATTTTTCTGCATATATATTCCATATATTTGCCACCAGAGTTAACTTCAATCAGAGTGGAGATTTTTATATGTTTGTTCTTTAATGTATCCTTAGCACATATACCTAATTCTGTCTGGCATGTAGTAGGCACTCAATAAATGTTTTTTCAATGTCAAATGAATTTGTAGACTCACATATTTGTCATTCTAAATGACTGTTAAGCATAGTACAATATACCATTGTTTAAATAGTAAACATTTAAATTGCTTTCCAGTTTTTAGTTTCATGGATGTACCACTGAAAATATTTCAGTGCAAATATATTTTTTCTTTGGGAGAAGTTATTCTATTTGAGTGTTTCTTTTCAGACTAGAAATACTGGATACAAATACAAAAACACTATTATTGTTGCTAACTTGCTTTCTGGAAAGATTGAATTAGTTTACACTGATACTGGCAGTGTCTAAGTGGGCTTTTCATATTCCTGCTAATAATGCTGTATATATTTAAATTATGAGTTGTATACTCTAACTTAAATTCATTTTATTTCACATTTCTTTAACTGCTAGTGAGGCTGTGTATCTTTGCATATTGTATTTTTTAATCTCTATTTTTTCTACCTGTAAATTGTCTCTTTAGCACCGTTGGCTGCATATTAAGTAAAATCTAGGTATTAGTTTTATGTGTACAGTCCTCTATGTATATGGAAAGGTAAACTGTTATAGTAATCTTCTACATTATCTCCTCACTCTCTGACTTTCCCACTGCAATCAATTAATACAATACAACCGCAATCAATACCACTTCGTAGCTAATCTTTTAAAAATAAAGTTCCAATGCCCAAATTCTTTAGCTAAAAACCTTCACTTGCCCACCAAGTAAGTATAAACCCCTCAGCTGGATTTTCAAGGCCCTCTTTAACATACTCCAAAAGGGACTTTTCAGCTGTTTGTCTTTCTTCATGGCCAAATTAAAATGTCTAGTGTTCCCAGAGAGTTCTGAATGCTTTGTGTCACTAGCTCTTTGCTCATCCTGTCTACCGTAGCTGAGACTTTTTACAGGGAAAGCATAATGAAATCTGTGCCCAAAGTCCCAGAGCCATTAAAAGGCCAGGACAACTTCTATAATAATGTCTAGAAAAATGGACTCAGAGTTCCAATTTGCAAGGCCGTGAACTCATTTCCAGCGATAAGCAAGAAGCAACTTTGCCTCAAATATAAAGGACTTCAACAGTGTAGAGTAATTATATTTCAGTGCTATATTTTTTATTGTCTAATTTGCTTATATGATAAAACTAGGAAGACTGGGCTTTGGTTACACAATTCCCTCTGACCTCTTAGTTTTCTACTTTCTGATGTTTTTATCTTTAAACAGCGTTTCTGTACTCAATTTGGCATTTCTTGCTTCCATGTAAGTCATGTCATCCATGAAATTAATAATTCAAAAACCCTTGGTTGCTTGGTGATCTGAGATTTACCCATTCTATTTCTTCTTCCTCTTGTGCTTAAAAACTCAGGGCCACCACCTCTCACTGCATCTCCAGCACTGGGAAACCTTAGGGTTGTTTTTAAATCCCTTCTTCATCCCTACATCTAATCAATCATTTCTCTCTCCTGAATGTTTCCTGAAGCTGCATTATCCTAACTATTACCAGCACAGCAGTCAAGGCTGTAGCCTGATGGCTGCTCACCTGCATTATAACCACAGACATCCACCAGAAGCCTCCTCCTTTCTTCTTGCTTGCGCTATCTAAACCTTTTCTCCACACAGCCGCCAGAGAATTCTTCCTAAAAGGATAAGCTGATATGTCACTCCCAAGCCTAACTTTTATTGCTCTCATTGCCTATAGGCTGAGAGTAAGCTCTCCATAGGGAATCTAAGGGTTTCCTTGATAACTTCATCCCCACTTACCTCTCCAGCTTTATCTTCTTTAACTTCCCGCCTCAAAATCTTATGCCTGAGCAACAAGAAGTGCTTGAAATTTTCTGAGGACAATACACTGTTTCTCACTTCCCTCCCTTTGTTCCCACTATTCCCTTTGCTTGCAATGCGACTTTCTGGATTTTCTCATAATACATCCTCATGCACCCTCTAAAAGGCAGCCAGGCACCACCCACCCTAGAAAGTCTTGCCTGACTAACACAGGCTGGGTTTGATGCTCTTTTCTGGTGCTTCTTTAGTAGTCTGTTCCTCCCTTTGTCGTGTGAGTTCCTTATGTGTAACAACTGTTTTATTCGTCTTTGTACCCCTCAGTGCTCAGCAGAGAATAAGTACTCAGTAAATATTTGATGAGCAAATGAGTTGTGCAGAATCTGAAAACCTGCAGTATTTTATTTTAATTGAGCACAGTTTTTCAGACTCTATAGTTTTTATATAAATTATATTAGTTTTAAATAACATTTTCTGTAATATGCTTATTTTTATAGAATTAATTTTCTTTTAAAAAAGTTTTTAAAGAGGATGGTTAGAAGCAGCCACTAAGAAGGTTAAATGACATATATTTATTACTTAAATCCTTGATTGTCCCTGTGGATTCTCCACTTTATGGGTGTGGAGATAGTTTTAAATTTAATTATGTTTAATTTTTATTTTCTGATAGAGCCTAATATAGCTGAAAGAATTATAGTTGATCTTCTAACATGGCTTTGATGCCGATAACTTGGGAAACTATTGAACAGAGATAGCTGCCTGCATTAAAAATAAATGGCTGGGATAAACCTTCCACACACTGAGATGACCTGGAAGAGTCTCAGAACACGTTCTCATTGGAGAACTTAGTCCTGCCACATCAGTAGTGGGTTGAAGCATTTTCCCTATAAAATCTATGTAACAGACTTGTTTTACTTTACTTTTAGAGATAGCCAGTATGTGGCAACATCGATAATTCTTTTCTAAATCATTTTTATGTCATGTGCTTCTATTTTTAAAACTAAATTTTGTAAAACTGAATTAGTTATGCACGCTGGCAAAAACCAAATGTAAAGCATTTTATAATGTTATAACATGTAAATAATCTACAGAATTTTCTTGCATCTGCCAAGACTGAATTATTTTTAACATTAAATGTATTTTTAAGGTGTAGTGGCAAGTACATCCAGAGGAAAGGGATTTAATAGGCATTTCCTTGCAAATCTAGATATGGGTAACTATTGAAACTGCTTGTCATGTGTTTGATTTTCATTTTCCTTAGAATGTGTTACTTTGCTGAAACCGTATTCAAAGGCTGGGTCAATTGATCTGCAAGATACACTTGAAGGTTAAGTAACTACAGATCTCAGCTAATCCCGTATAATCTGCTGTTACTAAATGGCTGTTTGTATTCCAGACACACCAGTTTCTGAATGCTTAGGATTTGGTTTTTACCTTTTGTTTAAATAACCTCTAAAAGGAGCAATGCATCTCTTTGCATGTCTGTGCATTGTCCTTAATGTTTTGGAAGGAGTGGGCTGTTCATGTCCTTCACAGTGCACCTGTGATTATCACGGCAGAAATGACGGCTCAGGATCAAGGTATGCTCCTCTGCTTGCTACTAAGTGTTCTCATTATTTTGACAAAAAGGACCCAAACAAGAAAGCCTACTTTTGAAAGCAAATGTTTGAGGATCAGAAATCGCAGAAGAGAATGTTTAGTGTCCGTAAGCTCTAAAGTAATTGTGTTAATACTGGTCACCTACTCCTTCACTGTTTTCATTTTGAGCAGTTTAACTCTTAAAGGTCTCTCAAGTTACTGGAAATTTCTAAACACATTCTGTGTTCCAAAATTTTTATCATGCTTATGTTCGCAAAATGTTGCTTGAGATCAAACCATTTAAAGGTGTGTGGCCAGCTCAGCCCTTGATTATAGAAAGGCTGAGGGCAGGCTGAATAGGAGCTGCGGGACATGCTCAGATCCTTTGCTTTCATGGCTCTCCACTTCTTTTGAGGATTATTCATGTCAATTGAGTGGCAGAAAGAAAGATCTCAAGAGTGAAGTTAGAGAGGTTGATAGTTAGAATTTTTCTGTTTTAAGCTGATGGAATTTACAAAATAAGGAAGATTGAAAAAGATACTGTCTGTTGCAGACACTGTAGGATCTCACAGAAGTTATTCAGTCTCTAGGTTGCTTTAGCATCTACCTGTGTAGTGAGAATACTTATTTGCTTATAATGTGCATGAGGCCTTTTAGATATGTTAAATGGAAAACAGAACTCTTGCTAGCTAAACACAGTAGAACTTGAATTTCTTTTTATTTTTTCGAGACAGAGTCTCGCACTGTCACCTGGGCTGGAGTGCAATGGTGTGATCTTGGCACACTGCAACCTCCACCTCCCTGGTTCAAGTGATTCTCCTGCCTCAGCCTCCCAAGTAGCTAGGATTACAGGCGTCTGACACCATGCCCCGCAATTTTTTTGTATTTTAGTATATTTGTATTTGTATATTGTATTTTTAGAGACAGAGTTTCACCATGTTGGCCAGGCTGCTCTTGAACTCCTGACCTCAGGTAATTCGCCTGCCTCAGCCTCCCAAAGTGTTGGGATTACAGGCATGAGCCACCACGCCTGGCCTAGAACTTGAATTTTTTTTTTTTTTTGAGAGGGTATTTAATAATAAAATCAGATTATTTGTGACTTGGTTGAAGTAAACAGTGTCTCAGACAAAATAATTTGTTAAAAGAGTTGCCCAATTTATGTCTTAAAACTTTAAACAAATAAATAATAATAACTAAGACATATTTGTGAAAAGCTTATCTTGTTATTGTATAAACTTTAGTTAAGCAATTCTTGGTATTTTTTGACATATTCACTGGGTGGTTAAAGACGATGAAGGGAATGTAGCAAGTTAAAGGCCTACTTGTCCAGGGACGTGCAGCAGTGAAGGATCAGGCCAGGGTACTTTTGAGAAACTAACACAGAAATGTTTCCTTCTTTGTGGTGACCTCATTATTGATGGATTTTTATAAAAATTATAGAATATTAGGCCTGGCAAGAAATAATCTAGTTCAACCCCTTGTCAGTTTATAAGTGAAGAAACTAAACTGTATGGAGACCAAATGACTTGTCCTAGATCATGTAATTGTGTTAGTAACTAAGTTCATAAAGATGCTAAATCTTTCAGTGTACAAACTAGGCTTTCTTCTATGAGAGCATGCTGAAATACTTACTTTATTTATTTATTTTTTTGAGGCAGAGTCTTGCTTTATTGGCCAGGCTGGAGTGCAGTGGCATAATCTCGGCTCACTGCAACCTCCGTCTCCTGGATTCAAGCAATTCTCCTGCCTCAGCCTCCCATGGAGCTGGGATTACAGGCATGTGCCACCATGCCCAGCTAGTTTTTGCATTTTTAGTAGAGACGGGATTTCACCATGTAGACCAGGCTGGTCTCAAACTCCTGACCTCAGGTAATCTGCCCACCTCGGCCTCCCAAAGTGCTGGGATTACAGGCGTGAGCCACCGCGCCCGGCCAATACTTTCTTAATGAATAGAAACTGCTACCATTCTGGTATAAAGTAGCCCTGAAATATGTGATACAAAATAGAGATGAAAAGTAAGAGATATCCCTACAGGATTTCAAAGATTCCATGAGGTCTTCTCCTGAAGTTATAGAAATGAGACAACACTACCACTACCACACAACCACTACATTGCAGCTTTATGCTGCTTATGTCTGTTTATGAGCTGATTTTTCAAATCCACTTATTTAATGTGATGTGTTTCACTAAAGGGTTATTTTATTGTAATTATTTACTGAATTTATAGTGTGCTATAATTTAGATGATACTTTGCAAAACTTCTTATTATTTCTTGTAATTCAGATGAGTATCCCATAGGAGATAAATAAGTCATTTTCCAGGCTAAAACGAATCTAAATTCTCAGATTCCTCATAGTTTAAATTTACACATGGGACAGTGTTGTTTTTCTTTCTTTCTTTTCTTTTTTTTTTTTTTTTTCTATTTTGAGATGGAGTCTTGGTCTGTCACCCAGGCTGGAGTGCAGTGGCATGATCTTGGCCCACTGCAACCTCTGCTTCCCAAGTTCAAGTGATTCTCCCACCTCAGCCTCCTGAGTAGCTGGGATTACAGGCACCTACAACCAAGCCTGGCTAAGTTTGTATTTTTAGTGGAGTCAGGGTTTCGCCATGTTGGCCAGGCTGATCTCGAACTTCTGACCTCAGGTGATCCGCCCACCTTGACCTCCCAATGTGCTGGGATTACAGCCACGAGCCACATTGCCCAGTGTTGTTTTTCTAAGCCTGTTTTGTATGTGCCAACAAACAAGAACAAAATGTGACTCACTCAAGGTCAGCTCCTAGTTTCTGGTTTATTCCTTAGGCAGAAAGCAATGTGCAAGTCACGTTGTTAAAACAGAGCTCAACTTTAAACATGTACTGTGAACACTTTTTTTTCACCTAAATAAGTTATTCTCTTAAAAAGGATTGATTTATTATTTTAACAAGGGTTCTTTTAAAATGGGCCATTTCCTAAAGAGGTACACTTTAAGTTGGAAAGAAGTGGTTTTGAAAGGTGGCTGTGAAACCCACTAGCTGGGTGGCCTTGGGAAGTTACTGAATGTTGTTGGGCCTCAGTTCCTTTCCATGTAAAACCAAGGTTGTTGACAGTAGCAGCAAATACCTACTGAGTACATATTATGTGCTAGGAAGTTGTAGAATTTTACATCCATTGTAATTAATCATCCATAACAGTGCCGTATGGGAAAATTAGGTTGAGACACTGATGAAGTGGTTTTCCATGGCCAACAGAGGAGGTGGCAGACCTTAGACCTTGGTTAGATTTGAACCAAGGCCCACCTTGGTCTCCCAAAGTGCTAGGATTACAGGTGTGAGCCACTGCCTGGCCGAAAATTGATAACGTTTTTCAAATGAGAAGTATTTTTTTCAAATGGGTGTTGGAAAGTGAGTTTCCTCACATTGCTCATGTTGTGACACTAGGTTGGTGCTATGTAATGACATGGATATGAACGAGCTCCCTACGAACCTCCCCATGGACACTGTGAAGCTTCGCATAGAGAAGACTGTCATCCGCAGAATCTCAGCGGAGGCCTTCTATTACCTGGTGGAGCTCCAGTATCTCTGGGTGACTTACAATTCCGTGGCCAGCATTGACCCCAGCAGCTTTTACAACCTGAAGCAACTGCATGAGTTGCGCTTGGATGGGAATTCCCTGGCTGCTTTCCCTTGGGCATCTCTGCTGGACATGCCCCTTCTGAGGACCCTGGACTTGCACAATAACAAAATAACCAGTGTGCCAAATGAGGCACTCAGGTATCTGAAGAACCTTGCCTACTTGGATTTATCAAGCAACAGACTCACCACGTTGCCACCAGATTTCCTGGAGAGCTGGTCTCATTTAGTTACAACATCTTCTGGAGGCCTGGACCTTTCCCCAAGCAGGATTATTCTTGGTAAGCTCGTAAGCCTCTGGGCTTTTCATATGTAGGTACTTTGCTGTGCATAGCTTTTGTTGTCCAGTCTTTTAAAATTTACTGGATTTGGCTTTTTACTCTGTAATTGCACTTTCAGTGGCATAGTACCTTATTAGTTAACCTAGGTCAAGTTAACTCTTTCCCCTGTGTAAGGTGAAAGGGCTGTGTGTGCGTGCACGCATGTGTGTACATACATGTGTGGAAAAGTGGAAGAGAACTTGAGTCATAAATGGAGAGAGGACCTCTTCTCTTAAAGAGCCTCCAAATGAGAGACAGAATCCACCAACCTGCATAGACTCTTGTGAGCACAGCATTACTCCATACTCTGGTACCAGCTTCTGCTCAGTTGACTTTTCAAACTCTTCATTAGGTTCTTCAGGAGCAGGAGAGGGGCACTGGCATATTTAAGCGATAGCAGTGGCTTCATTAGTTAGGAAGAATAGCTTCTAAATTTCCTTAATCTAAAAGGAAATGGTGGAAACATCAGTTATTTTACTGACTCAAAATGGTTCCCTAACTGATTTGGTCTCTTAGTTAGCTGTGACTAGTTTTGGAATTTTGAACTTGGCCTTGTTTAGGTTCTATGTGTATTTCTCTGGGGTTCTTTTCATTATTATTATTATACTTTATGTGCAGAATGTGTAGGTTTGTTACATAGGTATAAACGTGTCATGGTGGCTTGCTGCACCCATCAACCCATCATCTACATTAGGTATTTCTCCTAATGCTATCCCTCCCCTAGGCCCCTACCCCCCAACAGGCCCCAGTGTATGATGTTCCCCTCCCTGTGTCCATGTATTCTCATCGTTCAACTCCCACTTATGAGTAAGAACATGCAGTGTTTGGTTTTCTGTTTCTGTGTTAGTTTGCTGAGAATGATGGTTTCCACCTTCATCCATATCCCTGTAAAGGACATGAACTCATCCTTTTTTATGACTGGATAGTATTCCATGGTATACATGTGGCACATTTTCTTTATCCAGTCTATCACTGATGGGCATTTGGGTTGGTTCCAAGTCCTTGCTATTGTGAATAGTGCTGCAATAAACATACGTGTGCATGTGTCTTTATAGTAGAATGATTTATAATCCTTTGGGTATATACCCAGTAATGGGATTGCTGGGTCAAATGGTATTTCTGGTTCTAGGTCCTTGAGGAATCGCCAGACTGTCTTCCACAACGATTGAACTAATTTACACTCCCATCAACAGTGTAAAAGCATTCCTATTTCTCCACATCCTCTCCAGCATCTGTTGTTTCCTGACTTTTTAATGATCACCATTCTAACTGGTGTGAGATGGTATCTCATTGTGATGTTGAGTTGCATTTCTCTAATAACCAGTGATGAGCTTTTTTCATATGTTTGTTGGTTGTATAAACGTCTTCTTTTGAGAAGTGTCTGTTCATATCCTCTGCCCACTTTTTGATGGAGTTGTTTTTTTTTTTTTTTCTTGTAACTTTGTTTAAGTTCCTTGTAGATTCTGGATATTAGCTCTTTGTCAGATGGATAGATTGCAAACATTTTCTCCCATTCTGTAGGTTACCTGTGATCACTTTGATGATAGTTTCTTTTGCTGTGCAGAAGCTCTTTAGTTTAATTAGATCCCATTTGTCAATTTTGGGTTTTGTTGCTGTTGCTTTTTGGTGTTTTAGTCATGAAGTCTTTACCCATGCCTATGTCCCGAATGGTATTGCATAGGTTTTCTTCTAGGTTTTTTATGGTTTTAGGTCTTACATTTAAGTCTTTAATCCATGTTCAGTTAATTTTTGTATAAGGTATAAGGAAGGGGTCCAGTTTCAGTTTTCTGCATATGGCTAGCTAGTTTTCCCAACTCCATTTATTAAATAGAAAATCCTTTCCCCATTGCTTGTTTTTGTCAGGCTTGTCAAAGATCAGATAGCTGGAGATGTGTGGTGTTATTTCTGAGGCCTCTGTTCTGTTCCGTTGATCTATATCTCTGTTTTGGTACCAGTACCATGCTGTTTTGGTTACTGTAGCCTTGTAGTATATTTTTAAGTCAGGTAGCATGATGCCTCCAGTTTTATTCTTTTTGCTTAGGACTGTATTGGCTATATGGGCTCTTTTTTGGTCCCATATGAAATTTAAAGTAGTAGTTTTTTCTAATTCTTTGAAGAAAGTCAGTGGTAGCTTGATGGGGATAGCACTGAATCTATAAATTACTTTGGGCAGTATGGCCATTTTCATGATATTGATTCTTCCTATCCATGAGCATGGAATGTTTTTCCATTTGTTTGTGTCTTCTTTTATTTCTTTGAGCAGTGGTTTGTAGTTCTCCTTGAAGAGGTCCTTCACATCCCTTGTTAATTGTATTCCTAGGTATTTTATTCTCTTTTTAGCAATTGTGAATGGGAATTCACTCATGATTTGGCTCTCTGTTTGTCTATTATTGGTGTATAGAAATGCTTGTGATTTTTGCACATTGATTTTGTATCCTGAGAGTTTGCTGCAGTTGCTTATCAGCTTTGGCTAAGATGATGGGGTTTTCTAAATATACAATCATGTCATCTGCAGAGACAATTTGACTTCCTCTCTTTCTATCTGAGTACCCTTTATTTCTTTTTCTTGCCTGATTACCCTGGCCAGAATTTCCAATACTGTGTTGAATAGGAGTGGTGAGAGAGGGCATCCTTGACTTGTGCCGGTTTTCAGAGGAACTGCTTCCAGCTTTTGACCATTCAGTATGATATTGACTGTGGGTTTGTCATAAAAACTCTTATTATTTTGAGATACGTTCCATCAATACCTAGTTTATTAAGCGTTTTTAGCATGAAAGGGTGTTGAATTTTATCGAAGGCCTTTTCTGCAACTATTGAGATAATCATGTGGTTTTTGTCATTGGTTCTGTTTATATGATGGATTATGTTTATTGATTTGCATATGTTGAAACAGTCTTGCATTCCAGGGATGAAGCTGACTTGGTCGTGGTGGGTAAGCTTTTTGATGTGCTGTTGGATTTGATTTGCCAGTATTTTACTGAGGATTTTCATGTCAATGTTCATCAGGGATATTGGCCTGAAATTTTCTTTTTTTGTTGTGTCTCTGCCAGGTTTTGGTATCAGGATGATGCTGGCCTCATAAAATGAGTTCCTTTTTTTCTATTGTTTCAAATGGTTTCAGAAGGAATAGCACCAGCTCCTCTTTGTACCTCTGGTAGAATTCAGCTGTGAATCCATCTGGTCCTGGGCTGTTTTTGGTTGGTTGGCTATTTAATTACTGCCTCAATTTCAGAACTTGTTATTGGGAGGGTGTATGTGTCCAGGAATTTATCAATTTCTTCTATATTTTCTAGTTTATTTGTGTAGAGGTGTTTATAGTATTCTTTGATGGTAGTTTGTATTTCTTTGAGATCAGTGGTTATATCCTCTATCATTTTTTATTAAGTCTATTTGAGTCTTCTCTCTTTTATTCTTTATTAGTCTTGCTAGCGGTCTATTTTGTTAATCTTTTTTTTTTTTTTTTTAAACAGCTCCTGGATTCACTGATTTTTTTGAAGGGTTTTTTGGGTCTCTATCTCCTTCAGTTCTGCTCTGATCTTGGTTATTTCTTGTCTTCTGCTAGTTTTTTAATTTGTTTGCTCTTGCTTTACTAGTTCTTTTAATTGTGATGTTAGGGTGTCTATTTTAGATCTTTCTCACTTTCTCCTGTGGGAATTTCATGCTTTAAATTTCCCTCTAAACACTGCTTTGGCTGTGTCCCAGAGATTCTGGTACATTGTGTCTTTGTTCTCATTGGTTTCAAAGAATTTATTTATTTCTGACTTAATTTCGTTATTTACCCAGTGGTCATTCAGGAGGAGGTTGTTCAGTTTCCATGTAGTTGTGCAGTTTTGAGTGAGTTTTGTAATCCTTAGTTCTTTTTTTTTTTTTTTTTTTGAGACAGAGTCTCACACTGTCACCTGGGCTGGAGTGCAATGGCACTATCTCAGCTCACTGCAACTTTTGCCTCCCAGGTTCAAGCAGTTCTCCTGCCTCAGCCTCCCAAGTAGCTGGGATTACAGGTGCCCACCACCACATCCAGCACATTTTTTGTATTTTTAGTAGAGATGGGGTTTCACTATGTTGGCCAGGCTGGTCTTGAACTCCTGATCTTGTGATCCTCCTACCTCAGGCTCCCAAAGTGCTGGAATTACAGATGGGAACCGCCATGCCCGGCCAATCCTGAGTTCTAATTTGATTGTACTGTGGTCTGAGAGACTGTTTGTTATGATTTCTGTTCTTTTGCATTTGCTGAGGAGTGTTTTTACCTCCAATTATGTTGTCAATTTTAGAATAAGTGCAATGTGGTGCTGAGAAGAATGTGTATTCTGTTGATTTGGGGTGGAGAGTTCTGTAGATGTCTATTAGGTCTGCTTGGTCCAGAGCTGAGTTCAAGTTCTGAATATACTTGCTAATTTTCTGTCTGGTTGATCTGTCTAATATTGACAGTGGAATGTTAAAGTCTCCCACTATTGCTGTGTGGGAGTCTAAGTCTCTTTGTAGATCTCTAAGAACTTGCTTTATGAATCTGGGTGCTCCTGTATTGGGTGTACGTATAATTAGAATACTTAGCTCTTCTTGTTGCATTGATCCCTTTACCATTATGTAATGGGCTTCTTTTCTTTGTCTCTTTTGATCTTTGTTGGTTTCAAGTCTATTTTATCAGAGACTAGGATTGCAACCCCTGCTGCTGCTGCTTTTTTTTTTTTTTTTTTTTTTTTTTTTTTTTTTTTTTTTTTTTTGCTTTCCATTTGCTTGGTAAATATTCCTCCATCCCTTTATTTTGAACCTATGTGTGTCTTTGCACATGAGATGGGTATCCTGAATACAGCACACAAATAAGTCTTGATTCTTTATCCAATTTGCCAGTCTGTGTCTTTTAATTGGGGGCATTTAGCCCATTTACGTTTAAGGTTAATATTGTTATGTGTGAATTTGATCCTGTCATTATGATGCTCGCTGGTTATTTTGCCTGTTAGTTGATGCAGCCTCTTCATGATGTCGATGATCTTTACAATTTGGCATGTTTTTGTAGTGGCTGGTACTGGTTGTTCCTTTCCATATTTAGTGCTTCCTTCAGGAGCTCTTGGAAGGCAAGCTTGGTGGTGACAAAATTCCTCAGCATTTGCTTGTCTGTAAAGGATTTTATTTCTCCTTTGCTTATGAAGCTTAGTTTGGCTGGATATGAAATTTTAGGTTGAAAATTCTTTTCTTCAAGAAGAAATGTTGAATGTTGGCCCCCACTCTCTTCTGGCTTGTAGGGTTTCTACAGAGAGATCTGCTGTTAGTCTGATGGGCTTCCCTTTGTGGGTAACCTGACCTTTGTCTCTGGCTGCCCTTAACATTTTTTCCTTCATTCCAACCTTGGTGAATCTGAAGATTGTGTTTCTTGGGGTTGCTCTTCTTGAGGAGTATCTTAGTGGTGTTCTCTGTATTTCCTGAATTTGAATGTTGGTCTGTCTTCCTAGGTTGGGGATATTCTCCTGGATAATATCCTGAAGAGTGTTTTCCAACTTGGTTCCATTTTCCCTGTCACTTTCAGATACATCAATCAAACATAGGTGGTTTGGTCTTTTCACATAGTTCCATATTTCTTGGAGGCTTTGTTTGTTCCTTTTCATTCTTTCTTCTCTAATCTTGTCTTCATGCTTTGTTTCATTAAGTTGATCTTCAATCTCTGATATCCTTTTTTTCCCCTTGATGGATTTGGCTCTTGATATTTGTGTATGCTTCACGAAGTTCTCATGCTGTGTTTTTCAGCTCTATCAGGCCATTTATGTTCTTCTCTAAACATGTTATTCTAGTTAGCAATTCCTCTAACCTTTTTTCAAGGTTCTTAGTTTCCTTGCATTGGGTTAGAACATGCCCCTTTAGCTCGTAGGAGTTTGTTATTACCCACCTTCTGAAGCCTACTTCTGTCAATTTGTCAAACTCATTCTCCATCCAGTTTTGTTCCCTTGCTGGCGAGGAGTTGTGATCCTTTGGAGGAGAAGATGCATTCTGGTTTTTGGAGTTTTCAGCCTTTTTGTGCTTTTTCTTTCTCATCTTCCTGGACTTATCTACTTTTGATTTTTGATGCTGGCAACCTTTGAATGGGGTTTTTGTGTGGACATCCTTTTTGTTGTTGATGATGCTATTTCTTTCTGTTTGTTAGTTTTCCTTCTACTAGGCTTCTCTGTTGCAGCTCTGATGGAATTTCCTAGAGGTCCACTCTAGACCCTATTTGCCTGGGTATCACCAGTGGAGGCTGCAGAACAGCAAAGATTGCTGCCTGTACTTTCCTCTGGAAGCTTCATCCCAGAGGGGCACCCATCAGATGCCAGCCAGAGATCTCCTGTATGAGGTGTCTGTTGACCCCTGCTGGGAGGTGTCTCCCAGTCACGAGGCATGAGGGTCAGGAACTCACTTGAGAAGGCAGTCTGCCCTTTAGCAGAGCTTGAGTACTGTGCTGGGAGATCTGCTGCTGTCTTCAGAGCTGGCAGGCAGGAATGTTTAAGTCTGCTGAAGCTGCACCCACAGCCACCCCTTCCCCCAGGTGTTTGTCCCAGGGAGATGGGAATTTTATGTATAAGCCCCTGACTGGGGCTGTTGCCTTTCTATCAGAGATGCCCTGCCCAGAGAGGAGGAATCTAAAGAGGCAGTCTGGCTACAGTGGCTTTGCCTAGCTGTGGTGGGCTCCACCCAGTTTGAACTTCCCAGTGGCTTTGTTTACACTGTGAAGAGAAAACCACCTTATCAAGCCTCAGTAATGACAGATGCCCCTCTACCCACCAAGCTCAAGCATCACAGGTGGACTTCAGACTGCCATGCTGGCAGCAAGAAGTTCAAGCCAGTGGATCTTAGCTTGCTGGGCTCTGTGGGGCTGGGATCTACTGAGCTAGAACACTTGGGTCCCTGGCTTCAGCTCCCTTTCCAGGGAAGTGAACAGTTCTGTCTCACTGGCATTCCAGGCACCACTGGGGTATGCAAAAAAACTCCTGCAGCTGGCTCGGTGTCTGCCCAAATGGCCACCCAGTTTTGTGCTTGAAAGCCAGGGCCCTAGTGGTGTAGGCATTGGAGAGAATCTCCTGGTCTGTGGGTTGTGAAGACCATGGGAAAAGTGTAGTATCTGGACTGGAGTGCTCTGTCCCACACGGCACAATCCCTCATGGCTTTCCTTGGCTAGGGGAGGGAGTTCCCCGACCCCTTGTCCTTCCTGGGTGAGGTGATGCCCCACCCTGCTTCGGCTTGCCCTCCGTGAGCTGTACCCACTGTCTAACCAGCCCCAGTGAGATAAGCCAGCTACCTCAGTTGGAAATGCAGAAATCACCTGCCTTCTGTGTTGATCTCACTGGGAGCTGCAGACTGGAGCTATTCCTATTTGGCCATCTTACCAGCCACCTTCTCTGGGGTTCTTAAAATGTATTCTCCTTCTACCAGTAAGTCCCTCTCTGCCTCTTCATACACACACACACACACACACACACACACAATATATATATGCTATATATATACACTCTATCTATCTATCTATCTATCTATCTATCTATCTATCTATCTATCT